>NW_018394089.1:65034-68934 GCF_900095145.1 Mus pahari
TCCATCATGACCAAGTAGGTTTCATCCCAGGGATATAGGTATGGTTTAATATATGGAAATCCATCAACGTAATCCAGTACATAAACAAACTCACAGACAAAAACCACATGATCATCTCATTAGATGCTGAGAACGCATTTGACAAAATCCAAGACTCCTTCATAATAAAAGTCTTGGAAAGAGCGGGAATTCAAAACCTCTACCTAAATATAATAAAAGCAATATATAGCAAACCAGTAGCTAACATCAACATAAATGGAGAGAAACTCGAAGCAATCTCACTAAAAACAGGGACTAGACAAGGGTAACCTAATTTTATGAAATTGCAATGAGGTGAGTATTTTAAACAGAATCTGTATTTTTAACTCAGTATGTTGCATCTTTATGGGTTGCCATTCTAATTTCTCAAGATTTTTTGGATTTTTAAATGGGATTAAAATTTTTTTGCTGTCATTTTATGTTCCACATTGGATCATTAGAAGATTCTTTATTCTGATATAAAGAATCCTTTAATTTCTCTTCTACAGCCTTCAACCTAGAATTAAATTTTTAGTCTAGATTTATCCTGATCTCTTTTAAATAGATATATAAATCTTGATCGTAAAAAGAAAACTAGATGGGGTCCAAATACCGTCCTTTGGAGAGTTTTCTAATTTTTTAATGTTGAAAATATTTTTGTTTTTAATCTCTCAATCACTCTCCTTTCTATGGAGACTTTATTTTTACTTTTTCTTTCCTTTCTTTAGACAGTATATATTTTGTATTTAAACTCTGCAATTTTGTAACTATGACTGCTCTCTTTATTTAAAAGTTATGTATCAGACAGGCATGGTGGAGTATGCCTTTAATCCCAGTACTTGTTAGGCAGAGGCAGGCAGATTTCTGAGTTCAAGGCCAGCATGGTCTCTAGAGTGAGTTCCAGGACAGCCCAGGATACACAAAGAAACCCTGTCTCGAAGATCAAAAAAAAAAAAAAGTTATGTACCTTTTAAAACATATTTATCTATGTTTTTCTCTTCTTCAGAATGTTTTTACACAATTATTCAACCATTTATTTATTTATTTATTTATTTATTTATTTATTTATTTATTTGGTGATTATTGCTTTCTAACCTTACTATATTTTTGTATTGAATATTCTATCCTTGAATGAATTGATCTTTTGCAATTTATTTAATTTACTCTTAAGTACATTTTTAAGTCATTTCAAACTGTCTATATCTCTCTTTGATGTTTTGTATCTACTGTCATTTTTCTTTAGCATTTAATCAAATTTCCAAATATTTTACCAGAAGTGTATTTGTGCTCATGTTGTTTCTTAGTCACTCTGTGTCTCTTTGTGGTTCTGTTCCAACATCTCACTGTGACTAGCCCCAGCCTCGTCCATCAATTTAGAAAGGAGCAGCTGTTTTGATTGTTGACTGAGAAAATGGTACTAGCAGTTGCATAAGCTGGGGACTCAGTCTGACTTCATGTAAGAGTGGTCCCTCATGGTATATTGCACCAGCTGGTATGCAACATGTTAACTCCAAGTATTATCTACCTTTCTGGGGCATGTTTTTTTATACTGAAATTCCATCCTGCTTGGAGTTTTTTTTTTTTTTTTTTGTGGGGGGGGGTGCCAAGCCCCATGACCAAGAACCTGAGCCTGCTGAGCCTGTCTGGACAATCCTGTGCTGCCCACCTGATGAGTCACTGGCCTCCCTGGCTAAAAGGTGAGAGGACTGAGGAAAACAGGATGTGCCCCACAAGGGAGGGAGAATGTTGTTTGAAGGAGCTCAGATGACTGACAAAAGAGGATGCACCCCGGGTGGGAGGGAGAAGAATGCTGTAGGAAAAAGCTCTTTAAGACTTCTGTGGGAAAAAGCTGTTTGAATGTGAGTTGGAGAGTTCAGTTGAGAAAAGCAGTTGGAGAAAGCTGTTGGAGAAAGAAGCTGCTGAAAACATGCCTTGGTGTTTGTGTCATTTTTTTCCCCAACTCTGACAGTCAGAGTTTGGGATTGGCAGCACAGTTCAAATGTTATCTCCCTTCCTGGTTTCCACTCTGAAAAACACCGTCCGATCCCCCATCCCTGCTCACCAACCCACCCACTCCCACTTCCTGGCACTAGCAGTCCTCCACACTGGGACATAAAGCCTTCACAGAACCAAGGGCCTCTCCTCCCATTGATGTCCAGCTAGGCTATCCTCTGCTACATATGCAGCTAGAGCCATGCTGTAATAATATTCACTTATCAGTGAATGCATATTATGAATGTTCTTTTGTGACTGGGTTAAATCATTCAGGATGATATCCTCTAGATCCATCCATTTCCTAAGAATTTCATAAATTCATTGTTTTTAATAACTGAGTAGTATTCCATTGTGTAAATGTACCACATTTTCTGCATCCATTCATCTGTTGAGGGACATCTTGTTTCTTTTCAGCTTCTGGCTACTATAAATAAGGCTGCTATGAACATAGTGAAGCATGTGTCCTTATTACATTTTGGAGCATATTCTGGGTATACGCCAAGGACTGGTATTGTTGGATTATTTCCAATTTTCAGAGGAACCACCAAACAGGTTTCCAGAGCTGTTAAACCAGTTTGCAAGTCCAGCAGCAATGGAGGAGTGTTCCTCATTCTCAGCATTCTCGTCAGCATCTGCTGTCACCTGAGTTATTGATCTTAGCCTTTCTTACTGGTGTGAAGTAGAATGTCAGAGTTGTTTTGATTTGTCTTAAAAAGACAAATATACACTGTTTTATTGAAAGGAAATTAAATTCAATGTCTAAAAATTCATGTAACTTGGGGCAAAAAGGGTAGTTTGTAAGCTTAAAGGCCTAGGACTGAGAACTCTGCGAAATAGGTCCAGGTATGTCGAGAGAAGTCCATTGTTAAAACATTCCTGGGGCTACGTTAAGTGACCATAAAGATAAAATAGGAATGCAGAAGCTTGTCCAGGCTATCTTTATGGCTGAGTCATCAGCCATATGAGCCCTTCTTGATTCTATTTAGAAGTTATATGTTAACTACATGCTCCACTGATTCAGATATGCCAGTCTCCCGACTTTCTAATTTGCACATACTGTTCTGCTGATGCATAGTCATGCTGTGAGTGTTCAGTGAATCAGTCACTTGTAATAGCTCTGATTCTTCCCAGCCCCAACCCCCTCTCCCATAAAAACCCCTAGCTTTTGAGTCTCGGGGTCAATTCCTCTGTCTCTTGCATGAGATAAATATTGGCCTGGAGCTCCAACATTAAACTGCCTTGTACTTTTACAACAAGAAGGTCTCTTGCATTTCATTGGGTGACCCAGTTTCCTGAGACTTGAGTGGGGGATCCCAAAAAGGGGGTCCTACAACAGCACTGATTTATGCCAGCTTATGGCTAAACAAGGGCAGTAGGGCGTCTTGCTTCAGACATGGTCAGGTCAGACATGTAACTGCAACTTATGAGAGGTGGGTGAGTATACAGTCCACAGAAGCAACTCTACCAAGTCTACGATGAATTGTGATTCTTCTCCAGAGCCAGAAATGTTTGGGGAAAACCACCACTGCTAGCAGTAGCTAAAGCAACTCAGGAGTCACAAATGTGGGTCACTTGTAGTTACTAGAAAACCATTTAAAGCACACCATTCCTCAGCATCTTTATCTAAAGGTCCAGAGCTTGAAAACTGTTCTGTCCCCAGAAGAACTTGTTTGTGCTTTTCACATGGGAAACTTCAGGATTTAAGCCTGCTCAATTGGAAACTTCTAAATATATCAGGTCAAGCAGACACATTTAGTTTTGGGTGGTTTTTTTTTTTTTTTTTTTTTTTTTTTAAGAAATATTTGCATCATGTTTTGTTAGGACAGACTCCTATGGTGCTTTGCAGAGACAGGACTGAGGATAGATGAGTGATATTTGGAGAGATAA
>NW_018394089.1:69143-71259 GCF_900095145.1 Mus pahari
GACTGATGGTGTCCTGACAAAAAGAGATTGAAATTGCCCGAACAAAGTGCTTCTTAAAATGTCCACATCCTCTTTTCCTATTTACCATCTTTTCTCCCTTTCTTTTAGATGGTGGGATAGAAGGGTGGTCAAGGTAATTATGAAGCCTTGCTAAATGTAGGTTTTAAAATCTAAGACTACAGGTGGCTACCAACATGGTAAAATGTATCAGGTAATTCTGGTTTAAATATTATAGAGGAAATGTTGGATTATGAAGGGTGAGAAGTATTAGGGAGGTTGGCAAAATACCAGCTAGGTTATCCGCTACATTGTTCAGTCTAGGATTTTAATTTTGATTCTTGGTATTAATGTATCCTCTTTTGAAAAAGATTTGGGGAACGCTGACAATTTCTCATGTTATAAAAGTCTATGAACCTAGGGCCTCTCCTCCTATTGATTACTGACTAGGCCATCCTCTGCTTCACATAGAGCTAGAGCCACAAGTTCTACCATGTGTTTCCTTTGATTGGTGGTATAGTTCCAAGGAGCTCTGAGCATACTAGATAGCTTATATTGATGTTCCTTGTATGGTGCTTCAGTCACATTCAGCTCCCTGGGTATTTCACTGGCTACTTCATTGGGAACCTTTTGTTCAGTCCAATGGTTGAATGTGAGCATCCACTTCTGTATTTGCCAGGCAATGGCAGAGCTTCTCAAGAGACAGCTATATCAGGCACCTGTCAGCAAGCTCTTGTTGACATCTGCCTAATGTCTGGGTTTGGTGGTTGTTTATGGGGTGGATCCCCATGTGGGGCAGTCTCTGGATGGTCATTATTTAAGAATCTGCTCTGAACTTTGTCTCTGTAACTCCTTCATTGCTCTATGTCCCAATATAGGGGAATTCCAGGACCAGGAAAGGGAGTGGGTGCATTGGGGAGGAGGGGGAGGGGAGAGGAATGCATTTTTGAAGGGGAAACTAGGAAAGGGGATAACCTTTGAAATGTAAATAAAGAAAATATCTAACAAAAAAGAGAAAAGACTATGGAGTTGGGTAAGAATGTAGAGAGTTTGCAAAGAGAGGTACAGTAGAACAAGTCTAATATGAGGATGACATAATTGAAAAATGTCCTATTTTGGTTTTAAGATCCTGGGATATGATTAAGGAGCATGGGAAAAATATACCTCACTCATGAAGGAATAAAGGAACATTAAATTATTACTTACAGAATTTGGACTCAGTTGTAAGTAGAACCACATCAGAGCATGAAAACAGATGGTGATTAATAGAAATACTAGCCTCTGAAAAAGAAAATATTGAATATAAGAGTGCACTTAGACCATTAAAAGCATGAGTAGCCCCAATAGTTAAGTGGAGAAGAGAAACTATTAGTATTGGTTTCAGGAATATCATGCTAATATCCTAGGGAACCCATAGACAGAACTAGTAGAAATCAAAATGCCCAATATTTGGCCATTTCCAGCAAGATTACAAGGCTAGATGATTCAGAGGTCAATATGTCAGGTACATTCTATTTAGAGAATATTGTGCTTATAGAAGAGAAGAGGCAGGTTCTGGCTTTTATGGACCACAAACTTTTCCAGATTTTAGTAGGTACTATGGAAAAGGCAAGCATTGGTCAAAATATTGCTAGTCCAAGAAAGACATTGAGTATTTCTGATCCTATACATGCTGTTGAAAGGAATGTAGATACAGACATGGTGACAGACATGCTTCTTATTCTTTCCCTAAAAGTTGAAAGTTATAAATTAACCAATAGAATTTATGGTACATTAACTCAGACAAAACAGGAATAATCTTTGAAATTAATAAGTTAACCACTCAGAGATATATTGAGCATCCTTGTACAGTTGAAGGAGGAGCAAGCAAGAAATTAGAATCATGACATATGTGTGAAAGCACATGCAAATTGATTAAGGTAAGAGAATTGTACAAAACTTGTTGTTTAAGCTCAAGTCTAAATGGATCAAAGATCTGCACATAAAACCAGAGACACTGAAATTGATAGAGGAGAAAGTGGGGAAAAACCTCGAAGATATGGGCACAGGAAAAAAAATTCTCAACAGAACACCAATGGCTTGTGCTGTAAAATCAAGAATTGACAAATGGGACCTCATA
>NW_018394089.1:72404-77429 GCF_900095145.1 Mus pahari
GGCCATCACTGTGAAGAGAGGCCCCTTGGTCTTGCAAACTTTATATGACCCAATGCAAGGGAAGGCTTGGGCCAAGTAGTGGGACTGGGTGGTTAGGGGAGCAGGGCCGGGGGGGGGTGTATAGGGAACTTTCGGGATAGCATTTGTAAAGTAAACATAGAAAATAATATTTTTTTAAAAAGTTCTTGTTTCCTTATATAAAGATCAAGGGTGCACCAGTAGAAAGGACAGGAGTTATTGGGAGAACTGGAAAACAGGTTTTCTGCCACATAATGGTTAATGATCAGAGACCCAAAGGAATGATGCAAATGAATGTCATTGATACTGAAAGTTTGATAGATATATTTTTCCCAAATCTTACATTCAGATTGGCCACTTCTGAAGGTTTACACACAGTTTATATGAATTTGTAAATTAGAGGGATAAGACTAAGTGTCTGATAGATTAACTCTGTGGGATCAATAACGAAAACAGGGAATTTGAAACCTTATGTTGCTGACATACCTATAAATTCATGGGGTAAGTATCTCTTATAACAATAATGTAAAACAATTAACTTCAGCAATTCAAAAAAAAAAACAGAGAGGAAAATAAGTGTGATATGGTAACTGCTTCTATGAAAGTTAATGATTTTCATAAATTATGTGAGATATTAATGGGTTGAGGCCTACAATTGGAATAAGTGCATATGAGTTAAGTAATTTGTTTTAAACCTTACCAGGATATTCAAACTAAAACAGTTCAAGATGTCTCTCAACTGAAGCAGAAAAAGAATTAATTCTTGTAGAGCAAAAACTGCACAATGCATACATGGATCAATTTGATCCTAATNTTGATCATATTTTAGTCATTATATCTCAATTCATTCTCCAACTGGGCAAAATGTGCAAAGAGAAGATAGTACTATCAAATGGCTTTTCTTACCTCATAAAGCAAAAAATTGAAGACATCTATAGAACAGATTTCCAAGTTACTTATAATAGTTAGTATAAGATTAGGTGAATTTTCAGGGACAGATTCAGCTGAAATTCTAGTACCTCTTGTGTATGCTGATAATGTATAATCACTGAAGATTGGCAAAGAACCTATAGTAATCATTCGGGTGAAACTAGTACTAAATATCAGAAAAGTAAATGAATATAGTTTATAGAAGAAGGAATTCTATCCCATATACAGTTGCAATACCTGGATACTACTGCAAATGCCAGGAAGTGCTTGCTGCCTGGAGGCTAATATGGCAGTCTCCTGATTTGTGAGAGCCTGACAAATACAGAGGCAGATGCTTACAGCCAATCATTGGACTGAGTGTTGGTTCCCAGATAGAAGATTTGGAGAAGGAACTGAAGGAGATGATGGAATTTGCTGTTCCATGGGAGGAGCAATAGTGTTAACTAGCCAACCCCTGGAGCTCACAGGGACTGACCACAAGCTAAAGAGGACACATGGAGAGACCCAGACTCCTGCCACATGTGTGGCAGAGGGTGTCATTGTTGGACATTAGTGGGAGGAGTGGCCCTTGGGCCTATGGGCATTTGATCCCTCAGTGAAGAGGAATGCCAGGATGGAAAAGCAGGAGTGGTTGGTTGGAACAGGGAGGTTCCAGAGGGGACACCTGGAAAGGGGATAACATTTAAAATATAAATAAAGAAAATAGCCAATAAAAAGGAAAGAATTGTACCCTTTCATATTGTAAAGAGAAAACCAATTTCAAAGAAACCAACATTCTATACAGTCATAAACAAGATGGGGATCACAGGTTATGAATCAGATCAAATAAAGAAGGTGCTAAAAAGTCCATATACCATGGTTTAATAGTCAGAAATATATGTAGACCTTATGGTATTAACAGATTATCCTCAATCTCTAATTATAATCACTGATTCTTTATATGCACGAAGAAATGTTCAGCATGTGGAGACTGTTAAATTTGTACCATTATAACTCAGAATTAACCCTATTATTTATAAAATTCCAAAAGGACATCAGAAGTAGAAACCATTCATTATATGTTACTCCTATTCAGTTTCATACAGGTTTGCCACATCAATTACCTCAAGGAAATGTTGAAATTGACCAGATATTAATAGTAAATGAGTGATAAACATCAAAAGTTCCTGAAAGCAATTTATAATTGGAAGAGGCTTAAAGAAATAAAACTCCAACACTTGAAAACAGGCCAAATAAAATAATAATAATAGTAATGATAATAATAACAATAATAATAACAACAATAATAATTGGCCTAAATGTTCTGTATACCACAAAATTCCATTACCTCCTTGTACCTAAGAGTACCAAAACAAAAGACAGGTGAATGTTTTCCATTTTGCTGAAGTTAGAAAACAAACATATATACAGCATAAAATATACATGTATTCAGGTTTTCTGTGGGCAACTCCTTGAAGTTCTGAAAACCTGATATTGTAATTACAAAGCTATTGGAAATAATAAAAGATTTGATGACACCTGCACAAATTAAAACTGATAATGTTCCTATATTAGATAATAAGATGAAACGATTACTTACATATTTCCATATAAAGCATGTTACTGGTGTATCACACAATCCCAAAAGACAACCAGTTATTGGAAGAGCCATATGTACCTTAAGTGAGATGCTAATTAATAAAAAGGGGAGAGTAAAATTCCCAAAGGAAAGACTGAATAATGCCTTGTTAACACTAAATTGTCTTAATGTTTGTGAAAAAGGAACAACAGCAGATGAGAGATGCTGAAATATCTAAAAATCTAAGGAAATATCACAACAAATATACTAAAAGAGTGTGTTGATATTAAAATGGAAGTCTGCAGTAGTTTTAAGATGAGAATGTGGATATACTCAGGTGTGTACAGTGAATGAAAATATACATATCAACAAAATTTATAAAGATTAAATCTGATCAGGGAAAACCTCATATCAGTTAGGACATTAATATATTCAAAAAACAAAGAGTCCAGATGATTTACTCTCACAGACTTTCTCGGATACTGATTTCTCTAACATATGCATGGAAATCAATTTCAAAACTGCTATCCTGAACAATCATCACACAGAGAACTGTCAACACATAGACTTGACAAACAATACTGTCTTAGTCAGGGTTTCTATTCCTGCACAAACATCATGACCAATAAGAAAGTTGGGGAGGAAAGGGTTTATTTGGCTTACATTTCCATACTGCTGTTGATCACCAAAGGATGCAGGACTGGAACTCAAGCAGGTCAGAAAGCAGGAACTGATGCAGAAGCCATGGAGGGATGTTCTTTACTGTCTTGCTTCCCCTGGCTTGCTCAGCCTGCTCTCTTATAGAATCCAAGACTACCAGCCCAAAGATGGTCCCACCCACAAGGGGCCTCTCCCCCTTGATCACTAATTGAGGAAATGCCCCACAGCTGGGTCTCATGCAGGCATTTCCCCAACTAAAGCTCCTTTCTCTGTGATAACTCCAGCTGTGTCAAGTTGACACAAAGCTAGCCAGTACAAATACATAGACATATAGACTGGATGTAAAACAAATAGCCTGACACAACAACACATGACTGTCTGGTGAGCACATAGACTAGATAAAAACAAAGTTGAGGCAAAAAATGCTAATGCTAAAGTTTGTTTGTTAGTTCATTCTTTCTTTTTTACTTTCTTTTTGATTTTTTTCAGATTAACCATATTTGTCCTTGGGGTCTAAACAGGAATTCTTTTACCTAATTAAGATAAAGTAATTTCAAGAAAACAATCATCAGCAAATAGTGATTATCTTTACTTCTTACTTTTCAATTTGTACACCTAGATCTCCTTTGTGGTTTAATAGCTTTAGTTAGAATTTAGGTACTATACTGAATAGATAAGGAGAGAGTGTCAGGCCTCGATGTGTCCTAGATTTCAATGGTATTGCTTCAATTTTCTCAAGGTATCACTATTTGCAGATGATACAATAGTACATATGCAACCCCAAAAGTCCTACCTGAAAACATATACAGCTGATAAACAAGTTCAGCAAAGTTTATGGATATAAAGTTGACTAGAACAACTTAGTAGCCTTCCTTTATACAAGTGATAAATGGGCTCTAAAATAAATTATGGAAACACCATTCAGAATAGCCACAAATAAAGAAAATATAATGGTGTAACTTTAACCAAGCAAGTGAAACATCTGTACTACAAGGGCTTCAAGTCTGTGCAGAAAGAAATAATAGAAGACCTCAGAATACGTAAACAAGTCCTATGCTTGTGGAACAATGGGATTAATAAAGTAAAAATGACCATCTTAACAAAGCAATTTACAGATTCAATGCAATCCCCATCAAAATCCTAACACAACTCTATAAACATTTTGAAAGAGGAATTTGCAAATTTCAAAAGTTGGTTCTGCATTGCAAATTATCCTTTTTGAAGTAGACTAAAGTAGAAGCTGCAAGGAGTAAACACATCATTGTCAGAAAAAATTTTTTATTAAAAATGTATCTTAATATTCTTTAATCTGTAGATCTTTAAGTTTTATGAAGAAAATATATCTGAAGTGTATTCAATTTGCATATCTCTAGCTAGCTAATATCTACATCTAAAGAAGCTGAATGAAGCTTCTTTTTGTAATTAAATAAACTAGTATTATTATGACTATTAAGTTTGATTTATTGATTAGTTACTTGCTTTTCTCATGTGTCCTAAACTGTTTTTTGTTTTTTTGTTTCTTTGTTTGTTTTTGGTTTGGTTTTTTGAGACAGGGTTTCTCTCTGTACAGCCCTGGTTCTCCTGGAATTCACTTTGAAGACCAGGCTAGCCTTAAACTCAGAAATCTGCCCGCCTCTGCCTAATCAATCATTCAAAAGGACTAGAGATTAATATCTCTATCTCTATCTCTATCTCTATCTCTATCTCTATCTCTATCTCTATATCTCTATATCTCTATATCTCTATATCTCTATATCTCTATATCTCTATATCTCTATATCTCTATCTCTCTATCTCTCTATATCTCTATATCTATATATCTATATATCTATATATCTATATATCTACATATCTACATA
>NW_018394089.1:77679-88011 GCF_900095145.1 Mus pahari
CCAGGATAGCCAGGGCTATACAGAGAAACCCTGTCTTGAAGAAACAAAACAGAACAAAAAAAACAAACAAACAAACAAAAAAACAAAACAAAAAAGAACTACATAGATACAATAACTTAAAAAGAGTTGAAACATAAATACATAATAGATTGTAATCTAATATACCTTCAAATTTGTACAAATATACAAATTATATAGCAAATAAAATCATTTTGCTTATTCGTGTTCTCTGGCCTAAATGTAGATTGAGTAATGTATGACTTAACATCATTTTATATCCTTGACTTTTTCTGTCCTTTACCAGTCAGAATCCAATAGGGGACTAGTATCAAATATATATAAAGAACTCAAGAATTTGGATTCCAGAAAACCAAATAACCCAATTAAAAAATGGGGAATAGAGATAAACAAAGAATTCTCAACTGAGGAATAATGAATCACTGAGAAGCAACTGAAAAAATGTTCAACATCCTTAATTATCAGGGAAATGAAAATCAAAACAACACTCACACCAGTCAGAATGGCTAAGATCAAAAATTCAGGTTACAGATTCCTCCCTCATTGCAACCCTCATGGTGAAATCTGTTCACTCCATGTGGTTTCTCCAAACCTACTTCTCCTACTGGCCCTTATCTACTCTTCACTGTCACCATCTGGGACCCCATGAGTAGGATAAGATTTACAGCACTATTCTCTTATGCCTGGCTAATTGACTCATCAGACCTTTTATTTACCAATCAGAGGTTAGAAAACAATGTTTCCATAATATAGAGAACATAGATAGTTGACAGTGGCATCATCCAGACTAAAACCAGATATCTGGATGTAAAAATCTGCATCTGAATGCATAGTGTACAAAACTGCACACAAACAGTCATATTTGTGTTTGTTCATATTTTTAAGTTTATAAAAGTTTTACAACTGTCATTCTATGCCATATGTTTGAGACAGGGTCCCTTTACACATGATTGACAAATGGGATTTGAGATGTTGTCATGGTTAAAAGCACAGTCCCCATCCTACTCATTCAAGTGCAATGACTGATGTTACAGAAGTGACACTAAAAGTCTTTTATTATTTCTTTGAGGAACAACTGTTTTATATTTATTTTATTTTCTCTATTATACTACAATTATATCACTGTTATTTTTCTCCCACTAAATTCTCCCATATATCCTCTCTTGCTCTTTTTCAATTAATTGCTATAATAGGAATATGTATATATACTTATCTCCAAGGACTTCATGGAACTATTCTACAAAGAAGTTTAATATAACAAGATTTCAATATTTGCTGTTAAATGCTTATATCTGTGTACACACATATTCTCTCCTCTCTAAATTTACTTACATTTTATGAAACAACTATATTACAATTTGTAATAAAAGCAAGTTGGTGTATACATATGAGATACTGGAATCACAGGGACACTGTATATTTTTTGTACTTGCAGAGATCCATTTGAGAGGAACAACAATTGTTTTAGAACTCATGGACTCCCACACTCCAATGGGCAAGTCTCAGAGAGGCAGATCCCTGAAGACTAAGTGTCTGAGGACTTCATGCTCTTATGGAGCATGGCTCTACTTGTATTCTCACTCTCCGCATCTTTCCAAAATGAAGTGTGTGAAAACTCAGAATGGGCTTCCAGCTCCTCACTGTACAGTATTATTAGCACTCACAATAATAGTGATTGAACTTTGTTAATCATTGTTGCTAGAACAGATTATGTTTCAATTCCTATTCTTGAAAAGAATGTAGAGACATAGATTATCATAAATGACCAAAACCTTTAGAATTTGGAGTTTTAGCTTGTTAGTAAATTTAGATTAAGAATTTTTTTATCCATGGTTCTGCTGTACAAAAATGTAGGAAATAATTTGAAGTTCAGAAAGGAAATCTCTTTATACTTGAGCTAGGGACTACTCACAGTAAGTGAACAAGAACAATGGTAGACATATCAGAACTACCTGACTTAATTCTCTTTCTAGAACTGGGCAGATGATCAAGGCCATGATTTAGTTCTTATATTTTATATTTTTGTCCTCATCTTCCAGATATGATTTAATATAAACAATGATGATCAGGAGATGAGTACCTTGAGAACTGAAAGTATAAATGACTGATAGATTTGTAATTATTTAAAAAAAATTTATAAGATTACTCTTGAAGAATAATAATGAAAAAATTGATCTTCTCTTTATTAACCACAAATTTCAACATGTCAGTAAAATGAAAATGGCAGAGAAAAATTACATGGTTTTCTCATGCCTTCTTAATCTATAACAAGCTGTTTAATTATGAATATATGTGTGTTCTTAGAAATGAAATGTTTTCTCCTTAATGTATAATATGTGAATTGTTTTTCAAGTAAATGTATTTGAGAACATACTTTTAAAAATAATCATACATTAAAAGAAAAATAGAATTTAATCACATTCTAATGTTTATGCTACTTGAAAGAATTTGTGGGGATATCTAAGCAGTGGTAGAAAAATTAAAATTTTTGGAGCTTGTTGTGTTTCATTCACTGTGTGTGTATGTGAGTGTGAGTGAGTTTGTGTGTGTGTGTGTGTGTGTTTGTGTGTGTGACTGTTTGATTTTTTTCCCTAATTTTTTTTTATATTTACCTTCTCTTCAGCCACCAAAGAGTTCCAGTTGTAGGTCAGAGGAAGTGCTGGCCCACTGAATCAAGCTTTACACCCTCAGAGAATATTCTGCTGAGTGATGGAATGCCACCTATATGCCTTCACCTCTGTTTAGCCTAACCTGACATGGCTATGCTTCAACATGTCCCTTTAAGATATTTTTGGAAATTTCCTGAACGAAACCATGCAACAACAGATAAATAATTAAAATATATGATATGCTTAGGATATAACCAATTTTATATAACCAATACTCGTACATTTTGAAATGTACAAAACGTTCCTATTCACGATAGTGTGATGAAATTGAGTTTGATGTCAACTCCTGTTAAATTCTATTGTAAGGTGTGCAGTTATGATTTTAATGGCAATAGGGTTTACAGAAATTACTGAGGCACAATTGTGAATATGTTGTGTTTAAAATCTTAAACCAATCTCAGACTGTAATTCTAGTGACTGAAGAATAGTGACTAATGAGGCAGGCAGATTTCTGCTTTCGAGGCCAGCCTGGTCTACAAAAGTGAATTCCAGGACAGCCAGGGCTATACAGAGAAACCCTGTCTCGAAACACCAAAAATAAACAAGTAAGTAAATAAATAAATAAAGGGACCAATACTAATACATCAGAGAAAAGATGCCATAGTGTAGCAGAATGTGAGGGAGGGAGGGAGGCGATAGTGGGGAAAGGGGGGATTAGATGGGGAGATTTTAAGGGAGAAATAGTAAAAGGGGATAACATTTGAAATGTATATAAAGAGAATATCCAGTAAAAACCACTAATTTCCAAAATATAATCATTCATGATAAGTGTTTGATGCCGACTCCTGATAAATTCCACTGCAGGATGTGCACTGAATACTTTACTGAAAAATCTTTTGCATCATTAAAATTAATGCAAGTAACCATACATACAGCCAGTAATGATTTTTAATAGCAGT
Organism: Mus pahari; assembly: GCF_900095145.1. Lineage (NCBI taxonomy): Eukaryota > Metazoa > Chordata > Mammalia > Rodentia > Muridae > Mus > Mus pahari. The sequence continues at coordinate 81,266 of NW_018394089.1, forward strand.
AGCGTTTACAGAAATTCCTTAGTGACATTTCTGAATAATTTGTGTTTACAATCTTGAATTGAACTCAAATTTTAATTCCAGAGAACTAAAGATAGTGATTTAGAAGTTTCTGCTTGTGAGGTCAAGGCTCCCACTTAGGGCATGTATCTGTATGTAGATACAAAGGAGACAGTTTAAAAAACTATTGGATTTTGGTAATATTACTGATATGGAAAATGAGAATATTTATTATTTGCTCTAATTTGAAGTTGTCATTGGTCTAATTTTACAGTAACCAACTTAACTTCTTTAAAGGCTTTTTCAATATTTTTAGTAGGAATTCTGTGTTGCTGTGTCAGCTTCCTGTATTCTTTCTGCAATTTTTTCAGTGATATTCGTTCTACTTTCTACATTGTATGGAAGAAATTTCAGAAGAGACAGCCAGTACGACCACAGCAACAAGTCTAAGCTCACCAATTCTTCTCATTAGCTAGTAAAACATATTACTTCACTAACCCTCCCTACCAGAAAGGAGATGACAGTCAGGGAAACATTCTAAAGTCAGGTCAGACATTCTGACTCAGAATAAGATAATATCTCTCCATCCCATCATATTTAAGTCACTGAACTAAAATCAGGAATATTAAAATCATTGTTAAACTATTATTCAAATTATTCTGCACAATTCAACTTAGATTTCACACATTCATGACTGTACTTGAAATATGTTAGTAAACTTATTCCTGCACCAGTGTGTCATGAAAGTAAATGCTAGAGACACAGTTATGTTGCAATAAACAACAAGAAAATAAATGCTTTCTCCAGTATAAGATTTACAAACTCAATGTTCCTGCCAGATTCTGGAAGTAATTCCCATCATTAAGATAGTGGGATTCAAAGATGATGGTAGAGTTGGAGACAAAATGTTTCACAATATATATATATCACTTGGGACAAGAATAAATAAATTTTCCTTCATAAGAACATGATGTAGATATTCCTGTATATTTAGTTACTTATTTATAGTTTAGTTTTGAGATTTAATATAATTAAATTATTTTAAAAATTCCTTTTCTTTTCCCCACAAAAATCTGAGTGTGTGCCCATCCACAATCTCCTTCAAAATTCATGCAATCTTTATTCACTGATTCTCATCATATGCTTATATTTGTTTTATTAAAATAGATTTGTTATATTTTATATCATACAATTATGTATTATTTTATGTAAAGTAATAATTTAAGCTACAACAAATAATGTTTTAACACAGGGGACATATTCCAAATACAAAGGCCATAAAGGAACCAGTATGTTCATATATCACAATGCTTGTCAGTTCAATATGTGATAAATTCACCACATCCACCTTTCTTCCTAAGTACCTTCCTGAATGCCCAACATTATACCCAAAAGTGTTCCTCAGCTTTAGAAACCAAAAGGCCTACAGCAAGAAGAAACTTCATCTTCCAAAATATGCTCTTTCTTCTGAATTAGACAAATATAGGTGTTCAGCTGCTGATGAAGTGATGAACTGAAGAGGATCACAAAGCATTTCAGTTTGCACAGTGTGCTAATTCACTATTTTGTTTATTATAAGAACAGGTTGTTAGACTGGTTGGCGTTCAGTTCACAGGTGTGAGGCTGCTTCAAATTGTCCAAAGCAACTAATTTTTTTTCCCTTATCATATAGCAGGATTGTGATTTTGTCAGTTTTAGATATTTTTTGCTCTTTTGTGATATTTGGAATTCAGAGACCTTTACAGGGGATAAAAAAAAAAAAATCTAGATTATTGAGAGTCTGGGTTGTCTATTCATTGTTGGTTTGAGTCCTGGTCATTCAGTGTGACTGATTATGGTTTGTTAATTGTATTGCTCAAAGATGAAACAACAAAGCACTCAGGATCTCTCTGTCTCTGTGTCTCTCTGTCTGTATCTCTCCCTTCTGTCTCTGTCTCTGTCTTCTATCTCTCAATCTCTCAGTCTCTCTCTCAGTCTCTCTCTCTGTGTCTCTATCTCTGTCTCTCTCATATTTTTCTCTCCTATCTCTTGATTGAGTGTTGAAAGTGTAAAACAAAGTGGACAAGGGTAGAAGATAGAAGGATAGAAGATAGATGAAATTATGAAGTATCAGGAATAGCAACACTTTGTTTGTTCTTCCCCATGATTTTCAATTACTTTTGCCCATATGTGTTCATGTACTTGGATATGGGTTCCTTACACCAGTGCCTGTTTTCCTCTGGAGGATTTAGGCTCAATCCCTTACTAAGCAATCTTGAATTATAGTCATGTTTGAATAGCTCAAAACCTCCCTAACTTGAAGTGTGTTAGTAAAAATGCCTGGTCTTTGTATCTCTTTTTCAGAAACTAAATTGGGCTAGTACAGGCAGAAAATTCCTGTGTGTGTGTGTGTGTGTGTGTGTGTGTGTGTGTGTGTGTGTGTTTCCTTCAGATGGACTGAAGCTATACAAAAAATCACGTGCTGTGAGTGGGAGACTGGAATTTTAAAATTAATAAGGTTATTTACTTCTCTATTTCCATAATGTCAGTCTTGGTCCTTATTTCATTTTGTAGGATTTAAGGATCTGAGCCAAGTGTTGCTTATCAATGGCAGATTTATGTTCCCTGCTGGCCAAATTGGATACAAAGAAAAAGGCTGGAGTTGCTGAAAAACAGGAAAGGGGATTGCCTCCACTTTTTCAGAGGGAATGTTTCTTTCACATAGTATTTTCAATGAGATACATTGAAATTGGTTAGGTAACACGATTCCAAACAATTCCATAAAAATTTAGGGTGAGTATTAAATCTAGATTTTTATGCATGATATCAATTATACCATGCTGAACTCACAAAATAGGTACATCCACCTCTACAGAAGTCTGGATAATTGAAAGCCTTTAGGGTCACAATTGATATCAAAAATACATTTTTACTCATGTTGATTATGGTAACTTTTTGCAAAATTTATTAGGTATTTACTTCATTAACATTGTAAATGCTATCAGCAAATTCCCCTAAACACCCCCCCCACCCTGATCACCTTCACACCCTTGCCCTCTTCTTGGCCCTGATGTTCCCCTCTACTGGGGCATATACAGTTTGCAACACCAAGGGTCCTCTCTTCCCAATGATGGCTGACTAGGCCATCTTCTCCTAGATATGCAGCTAGAGACACGAGCTCTGGGGGTGCTGGTTAGTTCATATTGTTGTTCCACCTATAGGATTGTAGACCCCTTCAGCTCCTTAGGTACTTTCTCTAACTCCTCCCTGTGTTCCATCCTATAGCTGACTGTGAGCATCCACTTCTGTGTTTGCCAGACACTGGCATAGCCTCACAAGAGACAGCTATATCGGGGTTCTTTCAGCAAAATCTTACTGGTATATGCAATAGTGTCTGCATTTGGTGGCAGATTATGGGATAGACCCATGGGTGGGGCAGCTTTTGGATGGTCCATCCTTTCATCTCAGCTTTAAACATTGTCTCTGTAACCCCTTCCGTGGGGATTTTGTTCCCAATTCTAAGAAGGGGCGAAGTGTCCACATTTTGGTCTTCCTTCNTCTTGAGTTTCATGTGTTTTACAAATTGTATTTTGGGTACTCTAGGTTTCAGGGCTAATACCCACTTATCAGTGAGTGCATATTATGTGAGTTCTTTTGTGATTGGATTACCTCATTCAGGATGCTACCCTCCAGACCCATCCTTCATAAATTCATTCATTTTAATAGCTGAGTAGTATTCCATAGTGTAAATGTAGAACAATTTCTGTATCCATTCCTCTGTTGAGGGACATCTGGGTTCTTTCCAGCTTCTGGCTACTATAAATAAAGCTGCTATGAACATAGCAGAGCATGTGTTCCTATTACCAGTTGGAACATCTTCTGGATATATGCCCAGGAGAGTATTGCTGGATCCTCCAGTAGTACTATGTCCAATTTTCTGAGAAACCTCCAGACTGATTTCCAAAGTGGTTTTACAAGATTGCAGTCCCACCAACAATGGAGGACTGTTCCTCTTTCTCCACATCCTAGCATTGTACTAAGGTCAAGTCTAAGTAGATCAAGGAAATCAACATAAAACCAGAGAAACTGAAACTTATAGAGGAGAAAGTGGGGAAAAACCTTGAAGATATGGGAATAGGGGAAAAAATCCTGAATAGAACTGGAAAGGATAAGATCGAGAATTGACAAATGGGACCTCATAAAATTGAAAAGCTTCTGTAAGGCAAAAGACACTGTCAATGAGACAAAAAGGCCAACAACAGATTGGGAAAGAATCTTTACCAATCCTAAATCAGATAGGGGACTGATATCCATTATATATAAAGAACTCAAGAAGACAGACTCCAGAAGATCAAATAACCCCATTAAAAATGGGGCACAGAACTAAACAAAGAATTTTCAACTGGGGAATATGAACAGGGTATGGTAACTTTTTAATTTCTCTATTTCAAATTAATTCTCTTTGACAACTTCCTCAAAAAAACAAAACCAACTAAACAAAAAACAAAACAAATAACCCAAACAACAAAAGGTTTTTCTGATTTTCTTTATTTGGACTTTTTTTTTAATTCCTAGGAGAAACAATTATGGTACATATTTTACAAAATGTTCTGTTGCTTTTAAAACACACTATGAAGCCTGCAAGTCTTATAAAGGAAAGCTTACAGTTTTAGAGGTTTAGTCTATAATCAGCATGGTGATTGGCATGGGCACAGTCAGTGCTGGAAAGGAATTGAGAGTTCCAAACCCTAATCATCATCAAACAGGAAGAGACACTGGAGATGCCTTTAGAATTAGACACCTCAAACCTCACTCCCAGTGAAACTTCCTCCAACAAGATCACATCTAATGCCACAAGTCCAACCTTCAAGTCTCTCTCAAGTACCAACTCTCTCTGGTGACTAAGTATTCATATGTAAGGACCTGTATGAGTGTGCAATAAAACATGCATGTTTTTTCATGGATGTGTGTAACAGTATTTGAAGAGGGATTCTACTGTCCCTTCTGTCCCTATATACATATATAGCAGGCATTTTCTGATTGTTCTAGCCATTTTTAATTTCTGAAAATGACACACAGATACCAGGCAATTTTATTAACACTCTGCAAGTCTAAGTTGGGGTGGTTTTGAGCTATTCAAGCATGACTACACAGGTAACACCAGAAAAATGCCATTACTTGCCATCTTGTATAGGCCACCCTGGTCCATGTGTTTCCTCATGGCTGCACACTCATATCAACCTCATGGGGAAAACCTCTTGTTTTCTCCATGTGGTTTCTCAATGCCTTCTTTCTGCTGAAATTCTTCTATACTCTCTTCCCACTTCTTTTTGGACATCCTGACTAGTATCAGAAGTTCCTCCCTGATGCTCAGGTAATTGACTGATCAGATTTATTCTCCATCAATAAGAGGGAATGGAAAACAGTTTGTTATATATCATAGAGACCAAAGATGGATACAGATGCCAATGGACATAAATCAACATCTGAATACACAGCACAAAAAACCCACCCCCAACATTTCACCCTTTTAGGTCAATAAAAGGTCCACATCTATTATCAGTGTACAAAAATAACAAATATGAAAATGTACCAAGTAAAATTTATATTCAAAATGTCTACTACCTTTTTCTTGGGCAATCTGGGAAAAGGCACTACCTTGATGAGTTTAGAGTCCTTAAATTCCTTTCTATCAATAATTTTATTTGTAACCGAGGCATATCGTCTTAGATATAAAATCATTTTCTGAATTCTAAAAAAATTTAGTCTTAATTGTGAGATTATAACTATCTAGTTTTCAACCCCATCAGAGTTATGGGAGGAACTAAATATTACCTGAATATGCAGGAAGTGCAGAGCAAGGACCTCTCACAACTACAGAAATGAAATAGAGTACTGACTGCCTAGACAAACAATAACACTAAAGTTTTCTGAGTTGTGAATGCATCCATCTTTTTTTGTTTTGTTTTGTTTTGGTTTGGTTTTGGTCTATGTAGGTTCCACATTGAATTTTGTGAAGACTCTTTATTGTGACTTAAAGAATCGTCTAATTTCTCTTCTTTGGTCTTTGATCTAGCATTTAATATTTTAGTCTTCTCTTTCTCTAAGTCTCTTTTATTCTTCTCTCTCTTTAAAGAGAATATATAAAATTATAGTCACTACTGAACATATAATTATTTCATGTGGACATTAAAAATAAAACTAGATGGAGTATTAATGCCTTATTTTACAGTGTTTTCTATTTTTTAATATGGAAAAATTTTCTTTTTTAGTATCTCTAACTCTTCTTCTTGGGGAAATTTGTTTTTCTTACTCTTTCTTTTCTTTGGATAATCTTTATGTTTATATTTTACATCCATATTTCTATTACTGTACATGCTGTGTTTCTTTAGACTATATGCACCATTTAAAACACTCTTACCTATTTTTCTCTTCCTTAGAAATTATTATATGACTGTATTTATATGTCATTGCTTTCTAACCTTGATGCCTCATTTATGTTCCATTTTCTAAACTTTTTTCCATTCCTGTGTGACTTATTCTTTTTTATTTATTTAATTTTATCTTACCGAATTTAGTTTATTAATTTAAAAGTATTTGGTTCTATCTGGGCATGCTATCTTATGCCTTTAATCCCAGTACTCAGGAGGCAGAGGCAGGTAGATTTCTGAGATCAAGGCCAGACTGGTCTACAAGTGAGTTTCAGGAGAGCCAGGGCTATACAGAGAAATCCTGTCTCGAAAAAAAAAAAAAAAAATATATATATATAT
>NW_018394089.1:88111-95781 GCF_900095145.1 Mus pahari
TATATATATATATATATATATATATATATATATATATATATGCTTCTGTCTTTGAGGTTTTATACCCACTCACTCTATTTTCTTTTGAAGTGATGCATAATTATAAATGTCTTACTTCACTAGTTTATTTGATCTTGGATTATTTCTGAGTCTCTCTGTGTACCTTTGTGGTTCAGTTCAAACATCTTACTCTGACTGGCCATCAGCTTTTCTCCTCTCCTTCACTATGAGTTGTTTGCTGACTGGAAAAGTGGTACCAGCAGCTGTATAAGACTGAGGACACTAGTTTTCCTAATGTGAGCATGGAGCCTCATGTTAGAGTGCCTTGACTGGCAATGTGAATATTTGCCGCATGTAGAATATGATCCAGATTTTTGGGTGATGTTGTTGGGCACTGTGTTTCCATCCTGCATTGTCATAAAAGACTGAGTCAGCACTGTGATGTCACAGGGTTATGACAGCTCCAATGGACCACTATGTGTTGTAGCATAGCCTTGCCCCAGGAAAAGTCTGGTCAGACATGAGGTTGTAACTTGAGTGTGGGTTGAGATCCAGGACACAGAAGCACCTGTGCCAAGACTCGCCATATATTTGAGACAAGATCTCCTACCATCTGAACGCAACTGTCCTATGAGATATTACAATAGTTATAAGCCTGTATCCACCCTTCTCTATCTAGTACTAGAGTTGATGATACAGAAATGATACTTCCTGATAATTTTTAAAGGACACTTGATATTTAAATTTCCTTTATTTTCTGTATTTTACTCTAATTACATCATTGTTTCTTTCTCCCTCTAAATCCTTCCATATGTTTAAATTACTCTTTTTTAATTTTCTTTTTTTCCTTTTTTTTTTTTTTTTTTTTCTGAGATAGGGTTTCTCTGTGTAGCCCTGAGTGTCCTGGAACTCACTCTGTAGACCAGGATGTCCTTGAACTCAGAAATCCCACCTCCCTCTACCTGCTAAGTACTGGTATTAAAGACATGCACAACCACTGTTCAGTGCCAGCATCCCTTTTCAACTACTTGGTGTCAAAGCCCTATATGAATGAATATTCTCAAGATCAGTTTTTGAAACAATCTTACTATGAAGTATAATGTAAGAATATTCCATTAGTTGCTGTTACATGCTTATATACATATTTATATAACTTACTTACTCATGCATTTATTTGCTTCTTATAAAATAATTATACCATGATTTGTAATAAACCCAGGTCACACATATAACTATGGAAATCGGCCAGCAATCAGACACTCTATGATACTTGCCCATGTAACAGGCCATTTGGGAGGAACAACAAACTGCTTTAAAACTCATGTACTTTGTCCCATGAGAGCAACTACAATGGGCACGCCCCAGAGAGACAGAAATCTGAGGACTAAGTATCCTCAGGAATTCATGCCATTATGGAGCATAGTTCTGCTTTTCAGTCTTAACAACCTTCCTTATCTATGTATTTTGGGAATACTCAGAGGGGGTTTCCAGCCCCTCACAGGGCAGTATTGTTAGCACTCATAGTGATAATGCTTGATCTTTGTTAAGCAATGGTCCTAGAACAGATTAATTATTCAATCACTACCCTTGGAAAGAATTTAGAGATGTAGATTGCCAGCAAAGATCACTACCTATAGAAATAATTTGGAGTTGTAGCTTGCTAGTTAAGTTAGGATAAGGTCATTTTTGTCCATGGCTCTACTGACAGAATTTTAAGTATTAATTTGAAGTTCAGAAAGGCACACTCTTAATTGCTGAGCTAGGGAGTGAAAAAGAACAATGGCAGCCCTACCAGCACTAACTTATTTCCAACAGATTACACACAGTATAATAAAAACATTGGTGATCAGTGCAATTGCACCCTGAGGATTTTATGTAGAAATGACTGACATTCTAAATAAAAGTTAATATGTTATTCTTTTAAGATTTATATAACATTACCTGTTACGATAGATCATGAAATAATTGATCATCTCTTTATTAACCACAAATTGCAGCCAGTCAATAAAAAAATTGGGTGAGAAAATTATGTGGCTTTCTTAATCTATAACAAGTTGCTTAGTTTTGAATGTGTTTGGGTTCTAGGGAATAATTTCTGCTTTGCATGTAATATCTAAATTATTTTTAAGGAAAAATAAGATTTTTGGGAATAATATTTTATAAAAATAACCATTCTTTAAAATATATATAATATAATCACTTTGTAATGTTTATGCTACTTGAAAGTCTATGCTGGGATATATAAGTAGTGAAAGAAATAAACAAATTTTTTGTCATTTGCATGCTTCATTCACTGATGATTTGTGTGTATATGTGTGTTTGTGAGTGTGTGTCCTTTTGTGTGTGTGAATGCTACTCTTTTCTAAGTTTTATTTATTTTTTGTTTATCTCTCCATTCTCCTAAGAGTTCCTATAGACAATTGTGATACTTTGTGTTTACAAGCTTGAATCAACTTCAAAATTTAATTCCAGAGAACCAAGAACAGTGATTCATATGATTCTGCTTGTGAGATCAAGGCTCCCACTTTTGGCATGCATCTGTGAGGTGAGACAAGGAGGGAGATATTTTAAAATACTATTGGATAAGCTTCATATTTTTGTAAGTTTTTTTACTGCTTAGATGCAAAACAGAAATCTTTATCATTTGTTCTAATTTCAAGTCACTTTTACAGGGTCTGACTTACCTGTTTCATAGACATTTTCAATATTTTCAGTAGGGATATTAGATTGCTGAATCAGCCTCTTGTATTCTTCCCACATCTCTTCAGTGATATTTTTTCCAGTTGTTGCATTTCATGGAAGAAAAGTAAGAAGAGACAGCCCCTATAATTACACCTGATAGTTTAAATTCATCAAACTTGTCACCAGTTTTTAAATCCAACTACTTCACCCCACTGTCCCTACCAGAATGTTGATGTCAGTCAGAGACAATTCTATCTCCTGTATTCTATTACCCACTCATTCCTCACCAGGACCTAGTATTCCTCTACACTGGGGCATCAAGCCTTCACAGGATGAAGGGCCTCACCTTCAATCGATGCCAGATAAAGCTCCTTTAGCTTCTTCAGTCCTTCCCCTAACTCCTCAATTGGGGTCCCTGTGCTCAGTCTGATGGTTGGCTGCGAGCATCTGCATCTGTATTGGTCAGGATATGGTGGAGCCTCTCAGGGGACAACTAAATCAGGCTTCTGTCACCAAGAGTATCTAAACAATCTCATAACACTTCATGAAATCGAAGCAGACATTAGTCTCCCAACCAAAAAAGCCTAAGATCAGATGTGTTTAGTGCAGAATTCTATCAGACCTTTAAAGAAGACCTAATATCAATACTCTTCATACTATTCCACAAAATAGAAACAAAAGGAACACTACCCAATTCATTCTATGAAGTCACAGTTACACTGATGTTTTTTGTTTGTTTGTTTATTTGTTTCTTTGAGAAAGGATTTCTCTGTGTAGCCCTGGCAGTCCTGGAACTTACTCTATAGACCATGCTGGCCTTGAACTCAGAAATCTGCCTGCCTCTGCCTCCCAGGTGCTGGAACTAAAGGTGTGCACCACCATGCCCAGCCTCATAGTTACACTGATACCAAACCACACAAAGATTCAGCAAGGACAAACTTCAGACCAATTTCCCCTATGACACTGATACAAAAATATTTAATAAAATTCTCACAAACTAAATCCAAGAACACATCAAAATGATCACCATGATCAAATAGGCTTCATCCCAGGGATCCAGGATGATTCAATATACAGAAATCCATCAATGTAATCCACTCCATAAACAAACTCAAAGAAAAAAAAACACATAACTTTATTAGATGCTGAAAAAGAATTAGACAAGATTCAATATCCCTTCAGGTTAAAAGTCTTGGAAAGATCAGGACTTCTAGAGCCATGTCTAAACCTATTAAACACAATATATAGCAAATAAGTAGCAAACAGCAAACTAAATGGAGAGAAACTTGAAGCAATCCCACTAAAATCACAGACTAGACAAGGCTGCCCACTCTCTCCCTATCAATTCAATATAGTATTTGAAGGTTTTTGTTTGGTTTTGCTTATGGTTTTTTTTTTTTTTTTAATTCCAATGTATATACTATGATACATGTCTTACAAAGGGTTCTATTGGAGTGAAAAGACACCATGAAAATGACAACTCTTATAAAGGAAAGCATTAATTTGGACTTGCTTGCAGTTTTAGAGGTTTAGTTCATAATCAACATAGTGGTTGTCATGGACACTTACATATAGAGTGCTGGGGAAGGAACTGAGATTTTCAAATCCTAATCATCATGAAACAGGAAGAGACACTGGACTTAGTTTTAGCATTTGAAACCTCAAAGATAGCCCCAGTGACACTTTATCTAACAAAGTCACATGTACAGTCTCAAATCTAACCTTCAAATCTTTCTCAAGCAAAAACCCTCCCAAGTAACCAAGGATTCAAATGTAAGAGCCTGTGTGTGTGTGTGTGTGTGTGTTTCTGTGTGTGTGTTTGTGTGTGTGTGTGTGTGTGTGTGTGTGTGCTCAATAAAACATGCATGTTGTTTACATGGATGTGTATAATAATGTTGGGGGGGGAGAGTTCTACTGTCCCTTTTGCTCCTAGCATTTTCTGCCTGCTCTAGCGCATTTTAATTTCTGAAAAAGAGACAGAAAGACCAAGTATTCTTATAACCACACTGCAAGCCTAAATTAGGCAGGTTTTGACCTATTCAAACATGACTAGACAAAAATACCAAGAAAAACTGCCATGTTCCTTGCCATCTTGTGCAGTTTCACTCTGGTCCATGTGTCCTCATGTATGTTCAGTCATTCCAATCTCATAGTGACAATCTCCTGTTCTCTTACAGTTTTTCTTCAGTCCTTCTTCCCCCTGTGTTCCTTCTCTCTTCTTCCATCTATGTAGAAGCACTGTCTTATATCAGAAGCTCTGCCCTATTCTCTTCTGCCCAATTAAATGGCTGATCAGATATTTTATTAATGCATCAGGGGTGACAGAAAATAATTTTCGCATAAGATAGAGACCAGACATGGTTGACTACAAGACTTATGGGATTGGAAATGACAATCTATCTATAGTATATCTGATTTGTTCATCTCTAGCTATCTAATATTGTAAGACCCCGAAAGGAGGAACTCCCTCTGGTCCAGAACTCTCTTGGGTCCCCAGAAAATTCTCGAAATACACCTTTTACACACCTTGCTGTAAATTACATGAGGTACTTTATTTACGAGGCCTCGGGCCGACTCGTATCTCACGCAGGAGACAGAGGAGTCGACCCAGTCCCTCAGAAGTAAGGGGTTTTTGTAGGGTTAGGGTTGGGGGGGGGGCAGGAGAGTTGGTGCAGCCACAAGTGATTGGCTCATTTGAACATANAATGCAACAAGATAGTACGCGTGCGCCAGCCGGAGTGGCAGAATTCCAGAGGCCGGGGGCCTAGTCTGGGGCACCTCTGGTCAGTGTGTGACCCTGAGTGAACCGGGGTGAGATGCCTCCTTGGCAGAGTTTATGAGCTAACCTTGACAGCCCCAGCTGGCTCCGGCACTCCTTTCCCTTATCTTCATGGTCTTGTTAGTCTTAGCGGCCGGGTGGGCTCTGTCTTTACAGTGTTCGGCCTTGAGCCTTTGAATTTTCTTTTCAGTCTCAAACATAGGAAGATGGGTGCCTGGCTGGGGCAACTGAGATAATTGCCTAGCTAGCTGTCAGGTGGAGGAACAGAAGACCTTCAGCTGCCCTAAGAGAACAAAGGCTCTTTACTAGCCACATTCCTAATGATCTAGGGAATAGGTTTGGGGGAAGTGTTAGAGTTTAGGGCTCTACAATATCTACTTACTTTTGAAAGAATCTAAATGAAGCTTATTTTTGTAATTAGATAAAGTAGTATCAAATATGATCAATCAATTTCATTTATTGATTACTAGTATCCATTTCTTATGTATCCTTAAGTGTTTGCAAAGAAGCTTTCAAAATGCCGGGCAGTGGTGGCACACACCTTTAATCACAGCACTTGGAATGCTGAGGCAGGCTGATTTCTGAGTTGAAGGCCAGCCTCGTCTACAGAGTGAATCCCAGGACAACCAGGGCTACACAGAGAAACCCTATCTCAAAAAACAAAATAAAGAAACCAAGCCAAAACAAAACAAAACAAAACAAAACAAAACAAAACAGAAGCTTTCAAAATGACTAGAACTTAGCATATATTTCTATGAATTATATAGGTACAATGTCTTGTTGCAAATGTAGACTCAATAATCTATATGTTAATATATCATTGTTATATCCCTGCTTTTTCTCTTATCTTCCATCCTATTCCCATAGATAAAAGTAATAGAAGGTTAAAGAAAAAGATAGAAATCCCTGAATATAACTTCCTTTACCTTGTCTCTTCCATGACCAAGAACACTAACAATTCACGGACTAAAATATCAAAAACCTCCTGCCTTCTTTTTGGAAATGAGGCATTGTTCTCTTGAAATTTCTTCCTTCAGTTGGAGGTGGATTTATGTGTGGGTGTAGGATGCAGCTTTCTTTTGGGTGCCCAAAGACAATTAGGACATTGTCCAGGGTTAGAAANGCTAGCTGTAACATGTTGGTGAGAATACTGAGAAAGAAGAGCAATACTCCAATCTGGTGGGATTGCTAACTGGTAAAACCACTCTGGAAATTAATCNTGAGGTTCCTCCAAAAATTGGAAATAGATCTACCTGAAAACACAGCTATACCACTCCAGGCACATATCCATAGGATGTCCCACAATGCCATCATATCATGTCCTCAATTCTGATCATAACTTCCATATTTATGATTGCCAAAGGCTAGAAACAGCCCAGGTATCACTCAAGTGAAGAATGAACACAGAAAATATGGTTCATTTACACAATAGAATTCAGCTACTAAGACTGAGGACAACATGAGTGTTTCAAGCAAATGGATGAACTAGAAGTTATCATCCATAGTGAGATATCTCAGAGCCAAAAGGACTTGCATGGTGTGTACTCACTATAAAGGGGATATTAGTTTAAAAGTACAGAATAGCCAGGACACAATTCATAGAATTCAAAAGTTTAAAAAGCCAAAGTACTCAAGTAAGAATGCTTCAATACTACTTGGGATGGAGATAAAAGCAGAGGGCTAATACAAGTATAAAACTATATGGGAGAGGGGCAGAGGAAAAGGGGAACATGATCAAATATTGGGGGAATGGCAAGATTGAAGTCCCAAGGGTCAGCAAAATGAATGCAAATGTACAACCTTGTGATGTGTGAATGAAGGGCTGTCTAGAATGTACCAGAGACCTGGGAGATTGGAAAATAAAGTTAGGGGCCTTAGATAAAATGCTGAACAGTGGAGAGAGGAATTGTTTTTGTTGTTGTTGTTGTTTTTATTCTTAACTTATTTTATTAGGTATTTTCTTCATTTACATTTCAAATGCTTTCCCAATTGTCCCCGATACCCTCCCCCCACCCTGCTCCCCTGCCAACACATTCCCACTTCTTAGCCCTGACATTCCCCTGTATGGGGCATATAAAGTTTGTAAGACCAAGGGGCATCTCTTCCTAATGTTGGCTGACTAGGTCATCTTCTGCTATATATGCAGCTAGAGACACGAGCTTTGGGAGTACTGATTAGTTCATATTGTTGTTTCACCTATAGGGTTTCA
>NW_018394089.1:97061-123576 GCF_900095145.1 Mus pahari
TCCCATTTGTTAATTCTTGATCTTACAGCACAGGCCATTGCTGTTCTGTTAAGGAATATTTCCCCTGTGCCCATTTCTTCAAGGCTTTTCCCCACTTTCTCCGAGAGAGGGAAATTTTAGTCTACCTCCAGTAGAAATCAGAGCACCAATTGGAGGGATGGAGTTGCCATCCCATAGTCAAAACTCTGACCCAACATTGTTCCTGTCTAAAAAAACCACAAGGACAAAAATGGAGAAGAGAGTGAGTGAAAGGAGATCCAGTGACAGCCAAAACTGGGACCCATTTCAAAGGGAAACTCCAGGGTCTGGCACTGTTACTGGTGTTATATTTTTACTGATGGGAACCTAGCATGAATGTACTCTGAGAGGCCCAACAACCAGCTGACTGAGAAAGAAGGAAGGAAGGAAAGAAGGAAGGAAGGAAGGAAGGAAGGAAGGAAGGAAGGAAGGAAGGAAGGAAGGAAGGAAGGAAGCTAGTTGTTGTAACATATGTTGTACAGTCTTTCTTTGGTAAGAATGTTCAGAGATTAAAAGAAGTCCTAACTGGAACAGTCTAAGAGGCTGAACCCACAGGGTTGAGCAGCTTTAAAGCTGTACAGGATACAACTTTTGATCAAACAGCTACTGCAGGAGTCAGAGTTTGTGTGAGTCAGAATAAATATATTTGAGCATCTCAGCATCCTTTTATCATACCCAAGGTAAATCTTCTCAGGATGATTTAAACTTCATTGTTATCTACAAACATGTAACCTTTCAAAGATAATAATCCTTAGTTCATTAGCGTATGTATGGAATATGCAGTTTGTATAACAGCTAATGATGATACTCTGCTTTGAGCAAGTAAGACGCTTGTCATTCTTTTATAAGTTAGTTTGGACTTTAAAAAAAATATACTAACATAAATTAGTATCCATTCCATTTGAAAGGATGGCATGATAAGTCCTGAGGATCCTGTAACCAACATAATTTATTAACTATGCTTAACTGAAGACCTGTTTAGAGAAATTGTCTTGTCTCAGTATTTTTCAAGGCTGTTCCCATGAGAGGTATCAGCAATACATGTTACCTATTTTGTTAGTTTTCTGGTTTTCTTACATGTCTGCAGTCAGAATCTTCATGAGCCCTCCCCACCCCCCATTAAATCTGAAATTTGTTCATTTTAAAGGAATCGATAATTTTTCTTATCCAGTGGAACAAATATAAACATCTGCTCCCATGTAACATATTTCCTTCTTGCAATTCTGAAGTTATAACTTATATAGGATGATCTATTTCAGCATCCCTTTCATACTTTAATTTTTATTTGTTATTTTATTTACTGACATTTCAAATGTTATCCCCCTTCACAGATTCCCCTGAACAAACACCTAATCCTGTCCTCCTCCACCTGTCTCCTTGAGAGTGCTCCCCTACCCATCTATCCACTATCACTCCTTTTGTCCTATTGACAGTCTACTTTGCCTTTCAGAAGCTTTTTAATTTTATGAATGTTCACTTTATAATTGTTGATCTTAGAGCATGAACAATTGGTATTCTTTTTAGGAAATTTTCCCCTGTGCAAATGTGTTCAAACTTCTTTCACACTTTGTTTTATATCTGCTTCAGCATATCTACTTTTATGTAAAAGTATGTAATCCACTTGGCTTTGAGCTATATACAAGGAGATAATAGATCAATTTGCATTCTTATACTTGACTACAGCCAAGTGAACCAGCATCATTTGTTGAAAATGCTGTCTTTTTTCCATTGGATGGTTTTGGCTTCTTTATGAAAGATAAAGTGACTATAGGTGTGTGAGTTTATTTCTGGCTCTTCAATTGTATTTCATTGATTAACGTACCTGTCTCTGTACCAATACCATGAAGTTTTTATCACTACCCACTGCAGCAGTTTTATTGTTCAGAATGGATTTCACTCTCTGAATTTTTAGTTATTCCAGATGAATTTGAGAATTGTTCATCCTATACTTATGAAGAATTGATTTGGAAATTTTGTGATGATTGCTTTTGCTAAAATGGCCACTTTTACTATGTTAATCCTGCTGATCCATGAGCATAGGAGATACTTGAATCTTCTGAGGTCTTCATAAATTTAATTTGTTAGAAGCTTGAAGTTCTAGTCATACAGGCCTTTCACTTGCTTGGTTAGACTAACACCAAGATATTTTATATTATTTGTTACAATTTTGTAGGGTGTCATTCCCCTTATTTCTTTCTCAGACCTTTTATTCTTTGAGTAGAGAATGATTACTGATTTGGTAGAGTTAATTTTANATCCAGATACTTTGCTGAATCTATTTATCAGCTATAGAAGTTCTCTGCATATTAAAGAAGCTCGAGAATGTTATGCCTTGTACTCTCCATTTGTTTAAGTAATATTAAATACTTGGGCTAGGCAGAATAGAGTTATCACACAAGATTGGAAAGAATTGGTGTCAGATCTTCTAGAAGCTGTACAACAATTACAGTGTTTGCTGTGCTAAAGGCATGAAACCAAAAAATAGAGCAACAGAATAGTACAAGGGGATAAATGGTACAGAAGACGAACTGCTTGGTAAAAGGCATTATGAATATTTACAGGAATAAGTCTGATCTGATGATGATAAAATTGAAAATGTTCCATTGAGAATTAAGGGCCTGGGATATGATTAACGAACTACATAAAATCTACCTCATTCTTAAATGTAATACAGGATCTACAGGAGCATTTGCATATTTCATATATAGATTGGGTTCAGTTATAAATAGAGCCACCTCAGACCCTGAAATCAGACAGTCATTGATAGAAATATTGGCCTCTGAAAAAGCAAATAATGATTGTCATAATGTATTCATACCAATAAAAGCATGAGGAGCCCCAATAGATGACTGGATAAAAGAAACTACAAGTATTTGTCTTCTGCAGCATCATACAAATATAATAGGGCAAGCCATAGCTAGAAGTCAAAGAAATCAGAGGGTCCAATGTTTTGAATGTTGTGAATTTGGCTACTTCCAAACAGATTATAAGGCTAGAAGATTTAGAGATCAAAATGCCAGATACATTGTGTCTATAGAATAGGGTGTTTATAGAAGGGAACAGGAAGGTTCTTGCTATTATGGACCACAAACTTTTCCAGAAAATTGTAGTCTCAGTGGAAAGGAAATGGCTAATGATCAGAGACCCAAAGGGATGTTGCAAATAAATGGTGATGACATTGAATGTTTGGTAGACACAGGAGCTGATATTAACTCACTTTCCAAAAAGTATTGAATCCAGATCAACAACTTCAGAAGGCTTACACAAAGTGTGTAGGAATTGGTAATAATGTATCAGGAAGAAGACATTAGTCAAAAGATTGCTAGTCCAAGAGAGACAAATGAGATCATCTGTTATTTTTGGGAAACAACAGAGAGACATGTGAGCTCAAAATCCCACAATAGACTATCAAGGCTATCTTCCTTTTGTAAGCCAGAAAGTTCCAAGCAGGCAAAAAACTCAAAATTTAGAATTTCTGGTCTTATTCCTGCTGTGGAAGGCAGTGTAGCTGTAGACATGGCCACAGATTTGCCTCTCATTTTTTTCCCACCAAAATTGAATTTTGCAAATTAACCATTGGTATGTATGGTCCATAACACTTAGGAATAGTGGGAATAATATTTGGAATTATAAGATTAACATTCATGGAATTATTATGCATCTCTGTAAAGTAGATAGAGATAGTAAGCAAGAAATTAGCATCTTGGCATATTTGAGAAAGGAGATACAAACTGATGCAGGGAGTATAATTTCTTAACTGTTGTTTTCTTACATTAAGAGAAAGACTGCTCCAGTAGAAAATATAGGAACTGTTGGGAGTACTGTAAAAACTGTGTTCTAGCAATACATGGTTAATGATCAGAGATCCAAATGAATAGTGCAATTGAATGATGTTGATAGTGAATATTTGCTAGATATAGGAACTGATATTAATGTACTTTCCCAAAAATCTTGAATCCAGATTGGCCATTTCAGAAGGTTTATACATAGTTTATAGGAATTGGTAAGTTACCAGAAATAAGACAAAGTATCCAGTAGAACAACTGTGAGGTGCCAAAGAGGAAAGCAGGGAAGTTAAAACCTTATGTGGCTGACATACACATAAATTTTTGGGAAACATCTCTAATAACAATAGGGTATGACAATTAATATTCCTGAAATTCCAAGAATAGCAAATGAGGAAATTAAGAGTGATATGATGACTGCTCCTGGGTAAGTTATTGGTACAGGAAACGGAGAAAGTTCACAAGATGTGCCCATGATCTAAAAGTAGGACTACAAATGGATTAAATTTACAATACGGACATCTGCTGACATACCAATTGTTTTGCCCCTAAAATGGCAAGAGTAGTGAACCATAACAGAAGAAACATGACAGGTACTTGAACAGCTGGTAAAAGAACAGTTGGAGGATCAAAATATAAAAGACTCTACAAGTCCTTGAAATTCCCCTGTGTTTGTTTGAAGAAGAAATCAAGGAAGTGGATAATGATAACTAATTTAACAGCAGTTAATTAGGTAATTCAAGCTATGAGTCTTTTACAAACTGGAATTTCTTTACCACCTTTGTGACTGACATCATTGTCTATTAACCTAATTGACTTGTATGATTGCTTTTTCTCAATATACTTGCATGGGAAGGATATGGAAAGGTTCGCTTTCTCAATACCTACTTTGAATAACAATCATCCACTAAAGAGATACCACTGGAAGGTACATCCACAGATAATATTAAATAGCCCAACATTCTGTCAGTATTTTATAAAGCAATCATTATAAATAATTTGAAAGCAATTCGCTCAGTCTATCATTTATTATTGTGTAAATGGCATTTGTTAGGTGACGCAGACAAAGAAGATTTAGAAAAGATGTTAAAGGTAATACAAAAATTCCTCGAAGCTTGGCATTAAAATTTGCTCCAGATAAAAGTACAAAAAGGAGATTCACTTAGTAACTTTGGATTATAGAATCAATCATCAGACAATTTAATCATAAAATGCGCAGTCCTGTTGAGACTTCTTGAAAAGACTCAATGATTTTCAAAAATTAAAGGGAAATATTTACTCGCTGAGGCCTAAAATTTAATGAAGTACATATGAGTTAAGTAATTTGTCTAAAAAATTACAAGGAGATTCAAGTTTAAACAGTCTAGCAGAGGCAAAAAATATGCTAATTCTTGTAGAACAAGAACACAAAGAGGCATATGTGCATTTAATCAATCCTGAAATTAATAATGTTTTGGTCACAATGCCTTCAATTTAATTCTCCTCCTTGGCTCTTTACACAAAGAGAAGATTATATTATGGAATGGATTTTCATAGGTCATAAACAATATAAAAAATTGAAGTCATCTATAGAAAAAATTCTAAGCTAATTTCAAAGGGGAGAATAAAATTATGCCAATTGTCAGGTACAAATCCAACCTAAATTGTAGTAACTCTTACATGTGCAGAAATTACGTCATTAATGGTGATCATTGAAGGTTTGCAAAGTTCTTGTTGTAATCATTTGAGTTAAATTAATTAAAAATACCAGAAGCAAACATATACACATTTAAAATGAAGGAATTGTATACTTTAACATATGTGAAATAGAACACCAATTCCAGAGACATCAACATTCTATACAATTACAAACAATATGGGGATGACAGGTTATCAATCAGACCAAATAAGCAAGGTGTGCAAACATCCATATACCTCAGTTCAAAGTCATAAACATATGCAGGCCTTATAGTTTCATCCCATTATTTTCAATCTATTAACATAGTCACTGATTCATTATGTCCAGGAAGAGCTATTTTGCATATAGAAACTGATAAATTTGTACCTGATATCTTTAAATTATCCTTACTATTTATGAAATTAGAACAGGCCATTTGAAGTAGAAACCATTATATATATCCTATATCACCTATTCAGTGTCAGACAGGTTTGTCAGGTTGATTACCTAAAGAAATGATGAAATCGACCAGTTACTAAAAGGAAATGTGTTAAATGACTGAAAATTTCTTAAAAATATCACAGGACTATAAGAGGTTTAAAGAGAAACAAAATTCCAACACATGCAAACACCCAAAAAAATAATAATAAAATCTGTCCTACATATTATCAAAACAAAGAAATTCCTTTACTTGCTAGTACCTGGTTATGCCAAACCAAATGACATGTAACTGATAGATATTTCCCATTTTGAAGAAATTGGACAAGGACGTACCACTGACATGTACTCAAGATTTCAATGGGCAACCCCTTTAAGTTTGAATAGGCTGATAGTGTTATAAGACACATGTTGGGAAAAAAAATCACAATTATGGGAATATTGGATAATGATCCTGCATACATATCTAATAAAAGTAAACACTAATTTACATGTTACAATATAAAGCATGTTACAATAGTGTGATACAATCTGAAAGGACAATCAGATATTTAAATAGCCAAACATACCTTAAATGAGATGATTATTAATCAGTAAGGGAGAGTAAAAACCACTAGGGAAAGTGTAAATAATGTCTTGTTAACTCTAAAGTTTCTTAACATTGGTGAAAAAGGAATAACAACAACTGAGAGACACTGGGATATCTAAAATCTAAGGAAATAGGCCAACCAATATACTATGAGGATGTGTTAGTATGCAAATCTGTAATAGACTTAGATGGGAATGTGTTATACTTACATATGTACTGAGAATGATAAAATACAGTTTAAAAAAGTATAAAGATTAGGTGTGACCAGGGAAAACCTTTTATCAGCTAGGACATGAGTATCATCAATAAACAAAGAGACTAGATTATTTACCCTCACAGACAAAGTCACTGATTTCTTCACCATATGCATGCAATTCACCTTCAAAAGTTCTAGCCGAAATCATAGTTCACATTGAGAGTTGACAATACATAGACTTGGCATACAACACATAGACACAGAGACTGGACCTAAAACAAATACTGTGAAACAACAAAACATAGACTGGATGGTCAAATACAGACTATATAAAAACAGAGACCAATCAACTAATGAAAAAATTAGGGTTTTAGTTTAACAAATGTTAAACCTAGGGTCTGTGGGTAGAAGAATGCAAATTGATCCATATTTATCACCATATACACAGCTCAAGTCCTATTGGATCAAGTTCCTCCACATAAATCCAGACACACTACATCTAATAATAATGGCTCAGGCTCTAAGATCATCAATTGACAAATGGAACTTCATGAAACTCTAAAGCCTTTGTTAAGCAAAGGATACTCTCAATGGGACAAATTGGCAACCCGCAGATTGGGAAAAGTTCTTCACTAATCCTATATCCAATAAAGTACTCATAAACTAAATATATAAAGAACACAATGAGTTAGACTCCAAAACATCATATTACCCAGTTTAAAAATGGGGTACAGATCTAAAACAAAATTCTCAAAAGAGGAATCTTGAAGGTCCTAGAAACCCTTACAGAAATGTTCAAATTCTTAGGTACCAGGCAAATCTAAACCATCAGAAAATTTAAAATCATTCTACATGAAGACCCAGCTCTACTACTTCTGTGCATATAAATAAAGATGCATGAATAAGCCAGAAAGACACATGCTATACCATGTTCATAGCAGCCTTATTTGTAATAGCCAGAAGTTGGAAACAACCCAGATATCCCTCAGTAGTAACATACATACAGAAGATGGAGTTAATTTACACAATGGAATACTATTCAGCTATTAAAAACTAGGATATCATGAATTTTGCAGGCAAATGAACCAAATGAGAAAAGATGACCCTGACTGAGTGCTGTAACACAGACCCAAGCATATGCTCACTGATATGTGAAATATTAGCCAAAAGTACAGAATACCTATGGTATAATTCACAGAACATATGAAGATTAAAAGGAAGGGAGTCCCAAGTGTGGATACTGCAAATAGAAGGGAAACAAAATAATCATGAAAGCAGAGGTAGGGATGTATAGGAACTAAAAAAGGGGGCCTGGAGAAGGAGGGGAAGGAAGGAATCACTTTCCACCAGAGTTCCACCTGTGCTCTGGACAGGCAGACGTGGGAGGGCTGCCACATGCTTTCCACTCAGCCCTGGGTAGGCATCTAAGACTCTGACCCACTCTTTGGGGGGTGGACAATGGACAGTCTAACCTGGGCACCTCGGGGCCACTCCCTGAAGCCCCTGGGTTATGGGAGAGAGGGAAGAAAGGTTCCCAAACCAGCAGGAATGAGCACAGAGGATCTTGATGTGCAGAGACTGGTTTTAGAGCTTTGTTATAGAGAGGCAGGGGGAAAGAGAGAAGATAGGAGAAAGAGAGAGAGAGAGAGAGAGAGAGAGAGAGAGAGAGAGAGAGAGAGAGAGAGAGAGAGAGAAAATGCTAGAGAGAAAGAGAGAGTAGGAGGGAGAGAGGGAGAGGAGAGGAGAGGAGAAGAAAAAGAATGAGGAGAAAGGAGTGAGTGAAGTGAGAGTTAAGAGTACAAAGGAATGAGAGAAGAGAGAGAGAGAGAGAGAGAGAGAGAGAGAGAGAGAGAGAGAGAGAGAGAGAGGAGTAAGAGAGCAAGGAGGGGCCAAACAGCCCCCTTTAAAGTATACTGCTACCTTTTTTGTTGCTAGGTAGCTGGACAGGAGTTTATCCTGAAGGTCAAAAGCTTGGGACATTGCCTAAGTGACTTCTAGTCATGCTTCTCTTGTGGGGGCTGTAGGGGGCGATAACCTAGGCAAGATGCAGAGTTCCAGGAGCATGAGAGAACACCTACTGTGTCATGTAGGTGAATTAAAATCCTTTCAGGGTTCAGACCTCAGCTCAACTGTAGACCATACTGTCTGTGCACAGCCCAATGCCCCACAGGGAGGGACCTTGGTGGGCAAAAGGAGAGGGAGGGGAAAGGGAGGAATAATCGAGTATGGGGGGTAGGAGATCAATGAAAATATGTAGCTGCTGGGGGGTTGGGATAGGGAGAAACTCTAAATAATACTAGAGACCTGGGATAACAGAGGTTCCCAAAACAAAATGGGGGTAACCTTAGCTGAAAAGTCCAACAGTGGGAAAATGGACCTTGGAGAGATCACCTCCAACAGATTCACAGGGCCCACAGGATATGGATTGGGTTACCAATCCATCTTCAAAATGTTTGACTCAGACTTCTTCCTGTGTAAAGAAAAAGCATGTGTAAAAATGGAGCAGAGACTGAATGAAAGGCCACACAATGATAGGCTCAACTTGGTTTCCATTCGATGCATAGGTACCAAACTCTGAAATTATTGCTGATGCCATTTTGTGTTTACAGACAGGAGCCTAGCATGGTTGTCCTCTGAGAGGTTCAATCAGCAGTTGAAAGAGACAGGTCTAGATACTTAAAGGCAACCATTGGACTGAGGTCAGGATACCTGTGGAAGAGTTAGGGGAAGGACTGAAGGAGGGAAAGGTGATTTCAACCCCATAGGAATAAGAAGAGCATCAACTCACTATTACCCCTGAGAGATCCCAGAGTTTAAAACACAAATTAAAGAGCATACACCGGCTGGTCCATGACTTCCAGCACTTACGTAGCAGTAGGCTGCTTCATCTGGCCTCAGTGAGAGAGGATGTGCTTAATATTGTAGAAACTTGAGGCTCCAGGGAAGGAAGATACTGGTAGCAGGAAGGTGGGGATGAGTTGATGGATTGAGGAGCACCATCTCAGAAACAAATGCAGATAGGGGGAAAAACTCAAAGGAAGGGAACCATACTTTGCTTTTAAATAATATTAATAGAAATTTAAGGCTTTAAATATTATTTTATACCAATAGTAATTTAAGGTTGTTTACTGTTTATTGTATTTAATAGAAATGTAAAGGTTGTATAGTGTGGGTTATAGTATACTGATAGGAATTAAAATTGTTTTGTTAAACTTATTGTAAACTAATAGAAATTTAAGATGGTTTTGTAAGACTAATTTATTAGAATAATATATCCATAAGCTGCTTATTTAAAATATAATGTAAAGTTCTAATTTTTGTTTTATATAATTATTTTTATTGTATGTAAATTGTTAATGTTAGAAAAACTGGCAAATTTTTAACAAAGTGGAAATTTCTCAATATGTCACGATATGCCTGCGTGGGTCATGTTTGCTAAGACAGACTCACATGGGTTTTGCTAAGGCAAGACCCATGGTGAAACACACTATGTTTGGAGAGAATATAAATAGGACTCAACAGACAATGATTGTGAGTTTGCATAACAAGCTTTGCAATTATCCATTGGTCTTGTATCTTAAACTTCACTGGTCTTCACTTCATTGAGAGAAGCACAACAGTAAACTTTTCCTGGTATCCCAGTTCATGCTGGCTGCAGCCACTGACTTGTACAGATTCAGTGGAGGACTGGTGGTTTCTCATAGATCTAGCCATAGCTGGTGATTCATGTTAGGTACCATAACACTACTAAACTGGACTATTGGTATTCTAATGAACTGAAAGTGGAATTGCCCCCAAAAACTAATTTTGTATAGGTGCCCATCAGCTTGTACTATACTTTCTTCCAACATTTGTATGGTGGACTAAAGGAGATATAGAAGCATTTGAGAATCCTTATTAAAAGTAAACTTTAAAAGCTCTAAGCCTTGGTCTCTGACCACAGTACCCTGATGAGATCACCATTTTCTATCTGGGGTCTCTCTGAGGCTGGTCTCTGCAGGAGAAGGGTGGGCCTCAGAAGCAACAGAGTTTCTTAGACAGGGGCCCTTTGGGCCTTCATCCTAAGCCAAGAGGCAGAGCTGATCCTCAGACTTCTGTTCACCTTCCCCTCCAGAGATTTTGCCTCCAGGGAGTTCTCTGACCCTGGGACTCAGGTATTATCTCCATTTTCTATCTGGTGTCTCTCTGAGTCAGGTTGGTGCAGGAGAGTTGCATGCCGCAGAAGCAACAGAGCTTCTTAGACAGGGTCCCTTTGGACCTTCATCCTCAGCCAGGAGGCAGAACTGACCCTAGGACCTCTGTGCACCTTACCTTCCAGAGGAGAGATTGCCTACAGGGAGTGCTATGACCCGCAGGAGTCAGGAGAGAGCTGGTCTCCCAGGAATGCAGACAGAGGCTAACAGACTCACAGGAGGAACAAGCTCCAGCCAAAGACAACTGTAATATCTAACTCCAGAGATTAGCAGATAAATGTAAGAATCTTACTAACAGAAACCAAGACTATTCAGCATCATCAGTACCCAATACTCCCACCACAGTGAGTCATAGATACCCACAACATACATGAAAAAAAGTATTCAGATTTAAAATTTTAATTCATTATGCTGGTAGATGATTTTAAAAAGAACATTAATAACTCCCTTGTAGAAATACAGGAGAGCACAGCTTAACAGGTAGAAGTCCTGAAAGAGGAAACACAAAAGTCCCTTAAAGAATTACAGGAAAACAAATAAACAAGTGAAGGAATTGAACAAAACAACCCATGATCTAAAAATGGAAGTAGAAATGATAAAGAAAACCCAAAAGCAGACTACTCTGGAGTTAGAAATCCTAAGAAAGAAATCAGGAGTCATAGATGAAAGCATCAACAACGAAATACATGAATAGAATAGAAGATAGAATATCAGATGTAGATGATTCCATAGAAAACATGGACATAACAATCAAAGAAAATTTTAAAAGATCCTAACTAAAAGCATCCAGGAAATCCAGGACACAATGATAAGACCAAATCTAATGATAATAGGTATAGAAGAGAATGAAGATTATCAAATTTAAGGGCCAGTAAATATCTTCCAACAAAATTATGTAAGAAGACTTCCCTAACTTAAAGAATGAGATGCCCATGAACATACAAGAAGCCTACACAACTCCAAATAGACTGGATCAGAAAAGAAATTCCTTCCAACACATAATAATCAAAACAAATATACACTGAATAAAGATAGAATATTAGAAGCAGTAAGGAAAAAGGGTCAAGTAACATAAAAGGGCAGACATATTAGAATTACACTAGACTTCTCACCAGAGACTATGAAAGCCAGAAGACCCTAGAGAGATTTTATACAGAACCTAAGAGACCACAAATGCCAGCCCAAGCTTCTAAACCTAGCAAAAATGCTTAATTGCCATAGATGGAGAAAGCAATGTATTGCATGAAAAAAACCAAATTCACACAATATCTTTCCATAAATCCAGGCCTTCAAAGGATAATAAAGGGAAAACTCCAACACAAGGAAGGAAACCATGCCATAGGAAAAGAAAAAATGTAATATTTCAGCAAAACTAAAAGAAGATAGTCACAATAACAGAATTCCAATTCTATTAATCAAAATAACAGGAAGCAACAATGACTTTTACTTAAAATCTCTTAATATCAATGTACTTAATTCCCCAGTAAAAGAACATAGATTGGCTACATCAGCAGGACCCAACATTTTGCTGCATATAAGAAACCCACCTCAGAGACAAAGACAGATACTACCTTAGAGTAAAGGGCTGGAAAACAATTTTCCAAGCAAATAGTCCCAAGAGACAAGCTGACATAGCCATTATAATATTGAATAAAATTGACTTTCAACCCAAAGTTACTAAAAAAGACAAGTAGTGGCAGTTCGTATTCATCAAAAGTTAAATGTTAAGATGAACTATTAATTCTGAACATCTCTACTCCAAATGCAAGGGTATCCACATTCATTAAAGAAACTTTAGTAAAGCTCAAAGCACACATTGCACAACACACAATAATAGTGCGAGACTTCAACACCCCACTCTCATCAATGGACAGATCCTGGAAACTGAAATTAAACAGAGACACATTGAAACTAACAGAAGTTATGAAACAAATGGATTTAACAGACTATGATATGATGGACTAAGGCTGATCTTCAATAACAAGATTTATAATAAAATGCTCACATGTAAGTGGAAGCTGGACAATAGTCTACTCAATGATGACTTGCTCAAAGAAGAAATCAAGAAAGAAATTAAAGAATTTTTAGTGTTTAATGAAAATAAATCCATAACATACAAAAGCTTATGGGACACACTGAAAGCAGTCTTAAGAGGAAAACTTATAGTTATGAGTTACTCCAAAAATAAACTAAAGAGATCATACACAAGCAGCTTGACAGTACATCTAAAAGCTCTAGAACAAAAGGATGCAAATTCACCCAAGACAAGTAGACTACAGGAAATATTTAAACTCAGTGCTGAAATCAACCAAGTGGAAACAAAATGAACTATTCAAAGAATCAATCAAAGTAGGAGCTGGTTCTTTGAGAAAATCAACAAGACAGATAAACCCTTAGCCAGACTAAGTAGAGGGCACAGGGCCAGTATCTTAATTAACAAAATCAAAAATGAAAAGGGAGACATAACAACTGATCCTGAGGAAATCCAAAACATCATCAGATTCTACTACAAGAGCCTATAATCAACAGTTGGAAAACCTGTATGAAATGAATGATTTTCTAGACAGATACCAGGCAATAAAGTTAAATCCAGATCAGATTAATGATCTAAACAGCACCATATCCCCAAAAGAAGTAAAAAGAATAATAGTCTCCCAACAAAGAAATCCAGGACCTTATGAGTTTAGTGCAGAGTTTTATCAGCCTTCAAAGAGGACCCAATTCCAATTCTCCTCAAACCAAACAATTCCACAATATAGAAACAGAAGGTTCTCTACCCCATTTATTCTATGAAGCCACAATTACTCTGATACCTAATCCACACAATGTCCCAACAAATAAAGAGGACTTCAGACCAGTTCCCCTTATAAATATTGGTGTAAAAACACTTAAAAAAATTCTTGCATGTTTAATCCAAGAATACATCCAAATGATCATTCATTATGGTCAAGGAGGCTTCATCTCAGGGATGCAGGGATGTTTTATTATATTGAAATACATCAAAGTAATCCAGTATATAAACAAACTCAAAGACAAAAAACATATAATCATCTCATTAGATGCTGAGAAAGCATTTAACACAATCTAAAACCCATTCATGATAAAAGCCTTGGAAAGATTAGCAATTCAAGGCACATACCTAAACATAATAAAAATGATATAAAGCAAACCAGTAGCCAACATAAAACTAAATGGAGAGAAAATTGAAGTAATCCCACTAAAATCAGGGATGAGTGGCCGGGTGTGGTGGCGCACGCCTTTAATCCCAGCACTAGGGAGGCAGAGGCAGGCGGATTTCTGAGTTTGAGGCTAGCCTAGTTTACAAAGTGAGTTCCAGGATAGCCAGGGCTATACAGAGAAACCCTGTCTCAAAAAATAAATTAATTAATTAATTAATTAATTAATTAATTAAAATAAAATAAAAAAAAAATCAGGGATGAGAAAAGGCTGCCAACTTTCTCCCTACCTAATTAATATAATACCTGAAGTCCTAGACATAGCAATTAGAAAACAAAAGGAGATCAAGGGAATACATATTGGAAAGGAAGAAATCAAAATATCACTATTTGCAGATGATATGATAATATACATAATTGACCCTAAAAATTCCACCAGAAAACTCCTAGACGTAATAAAAAACTTCAGTGCAGTAGCTGGATATAAAATCAACTCAACCAAATCATTGGGTTTTCTCTATGCAAATGGTAACAAGTTGAGAAAGAAATTAGGGAAACAACATCCTTCACATTAGTCACAAATAATATAAAATACCTTGGCGTGACTCCAACTAAGGAAGTGAAAGATCTGTATGATATGTCCTTCAAGTCTCTGAAGAAAGAAATTCAAGGATATCTCAGAAGTTGCAATGATCTCTGATGTTCATGAATTGGCAGGAGTAATATAGCAAAATGTCTACCGTGCTGAAAGCAATCTACAGATTTAATGTAGTCCACATTAAAATTCTAACTCAATTCTACACAGAGTTAGAAAGGGCAATTTGCAAATTCATCTGGAACAAAAAAAAAAAACCTAGGAGAGCAAAAACTATTCTCAAGAATAAAAGAATCTGTGATAGAATCACCATCCCAGACCTCAAACTCTACTACAGAGCAATTGTGGTAAAAACTGATTGGTATTGGTACAGTGACAGACAGGTAGATAAGTGGAATACAATTGAAGACACAGAAGTGAACCCACACACCTACGGTCACTTGATCTTTGACAAAGGAGCCAAAATCATCCATTAAAAAAATGGCAGCATTTTCAAGATATGGTGATGGCACAATATGTACTAACCACTACCACCAGAGTTCCCATCACTAGCAGCATATGTTGTAGAGGATGGCCTAGTCAGTCATCAATGGGAGGAGAGGCCATTGGTCTTACAAAGTTTCTATGACCCAAAATAGGGGAATGCCAGGGCCAGTAAGTGGGAGTAGGTGGGTTGGGGAACAGGAGGATGGGAGAGGGTATAGGCGATTTATGGAGAGGAAATAGGAAAGGGGAAAGCATTTGAAATATAAATGAAGAAAACATCTAATTTAAAAAAGGTTAAAAAAATATCTAAGCCTATAGCCTGGTTCTTTCTAAGTTTAGATTTCTGTCATATTGTGAATGTTTACTAAGTTTTTGCCCCACATTTAGTGTGCCAAATGCAATAGTGTTTCTGTAAGGGGAATGCTGATTCTAACATCCCTTTTGATCCCAAGTAATTGTAAGGCATTTCTACACTTGTCCTACCCAAATTTAGCTCCCAAGTAAGAATGCAGATTCCTGGATTTTTTTATTAACATACTGTAAGTCTAAGCTGGGCAGGTTCTGAACTATTCTAATACAACTAGGCTGCAAATACCCAGGGGAAAAAATGTTCTGTTACTTGACATCGAGCTTGCCCTGGCTATCTCTGGTCCATGTGTGTCTACATAGCTGCTCTTTCATTGCAAATATCATGGTGAATTCTGTTCTATCTGTATGGTTTCTCCAAACATTCAGTGGTCCATCGCTGATCTCCTTTTAACCCTCTGGGACCTCATGACTATGATTGGACGTCCAGCACTAGTCTCCTCTGCCCAACTGATTTGACTCAACAGACCTTTCATTAACCAAACAGAGGTTATAGAAAACAATTTTTGCATAACATAGAGACAAAAGATTGTTAACAGGGCCATCATCCAGACTTCAACCAGTTATCTGGACATAGAAGTCAGCATCTGAATACACAGTGCACAAAACCATCCCCCAACAGATATATGTATGTGTTTGTGCATGTGTGTATATATGTATTTGTATATATTTGTATATATATGTATTTGTATATATTTTTTAAGTGTCTAAAATGTTCTTGGATGGCAGCTAAAGCTTGGCACTGTGGAAGGCCAAGAAAGACCATTGGTGAAGACCTTGGTTACAGTTGACAGCCCAGGATTCAAGGGATGGTACAAGCTATTTGAAGCTTGGCATTATTAAGGGAGCCTATGGGGGGGTGTTTGTAAAGTTTATTTGCAGTAGAAGGCTCAAGAAAACGGGAGATGCCAGTACCAATGGATGATCATCAAGAACAACAGCAGCAATGGAGTAGAGTGACCTAGAGCTTAAAGTGCTACAGAGGACAGAGCTGGAGAAGTGCCCTAAGCCATTTAGAGGATTCCACAAGTTCATGTGTGACTCTCAGACATTGGAACAAGGACATGTAAAAGTGAAGTTGCCTTGGATACTCCAAGATGCTAGAGATGTCAGAATCGTGGGATATTTGCTGAGGAAAGCTGCTAAAAGGGAAGAGAAACAGCCCAAGAGAAAGAAGTGTGCTGCAGTCAACAACGATGAAGAGTTCGAGTTATGAAGAGCACTTTTACATCAAACATATGGATGCAGTATTTGGAATTTGGCCAGTTGATTTTTGGTCCTGTTTTTTCCAGTATTTCCTACCTACTATCTTTTGGAACAGTAGTGTACATCCTGAGACTTTTAAGTTATGTGCTCTGCTCTTTGACTTTTACTTTATAGGGGATCATATAGTTAAGTGCTTGAATGAATCTCACAAAAGGGTTTCAATTTTGGACTTTTAATATTGTTGCAACTTCCATAGACTACGTTTAGGTATGGTTTCCATAGACTCATGTGTTTAAGCAAGCCTATGGGTACTAGGGTGTTTAATGTGGTGATTTGAGTATGCTTGGTCCTTAAGGAGAGGTACTGTTTGGAGGTGTTGCCTTGTTGTATGAAGTGTGTCACTGTGGGGGTAATCTTTGAGACTCTGTAGAGTGCAGAAGAGTCAGTTTGCTCCTAGCTTCCTAGGAATGAAGATGTAGAAGTCTCAGCTTCTCCAGAGCCATGTCTGCCTAGATTCAGACATGCTTCTGCCATAATGATAATGGGCTGAACCACTGAAATTGTAATCCAGACCCAACTGAATACTGTCCTTAATATGAATTGCTTTGATCATGGAGTCTCTTTACAGCTATAAAACTCAAAGTAAGATAATATCTATAACTATGTATCTCAACTATTAAGAGTGTGCTTTTCTGAACTTCAAATTATTTCCTAAAATTTTGTATACTATAACCACAGGAAATAAATACACACAAAAAATCAACAACAATAAAAACAACAACTTAACCTAGCTTTATGAACAAGTTACATCTCTAAATTCTAAAGGTTGTGGTCTTTGCTAACAATCTATATTTGTGAATTCTTTTTAAGGGTGTGATTTAATCATTAACTGTTCCAGGAGTGATGCTTAACAAAGACCATTTACTATTGTTATGAGTGCTAATAATACTGCTGAGTGAGGGGCAAGAAGTGAGCTATAAGTTTACATACAGCACTTAGATTAGGAAGGATGTGAGGACTGAGAATACCACAAGCAGTGCTATGCTACAAAATAGCAAGAAGTTCTCAGGAAACTTAGTCCTCAGGGCTCTGCTAATCTTATCCATGTTGGGTCCTGGGAGTCTCTTGTGTTCCTGGCATCTGGGACTTTCTGGTGGCTATCCCCAGTTCCCCATGCCCCATTGCTAAAGACTTCTGTTCAAATTCCTGACCCTATGTATTTTATCCCAGTCTCCTCTCATACCTGATTCTGATCCCCTAGTCCCCTTCCCGATCCTCTATTCCCCGAGTCCCTCCCACCCTCTATATTCCATGTGTATTTTGTTCTACCTTCTAAGAAGGATTGAAGCATCCACATTTTGATTTTCCTTCTTCTTGAGCTTCATATGATCTGTGATTTGTATAATAGGTATTCTGTGCTTTGGGGCTAATATCACTTATCAGTGAGTACATACCATGTGTGTTCCTTTATGACTAGCTTACCTTACTCAGAATGGTATTTTTCTAGTTCAATCCATTTGCCTAAGAATTTCATGAAATTGTTGATTTAATAGCTTAATAGTATACTTTTGTGAAAATGTACCACATTTTCTTGTATCCATTCATCTGTTGAAGGACATCTGGGTTGTTTCCATATTCTGAATATTATAAAAAAAAAGGCTTCTATGAACAACGTGAAGCATGTTTCCTTGTTGTATTTGTTGGAGTATCTTTTGGGTGTATGCCCAAGCGTGGTATAGTTGGGTCTTCAGGATGAACTATTTTCTATTTTTCTTAGGAACAGCCTGTTGACAGTGTACTTTACCATACAGAAGCCTTGCAATTTTATGATGCAGCCCTTTGGACTATTTTTGTTCTTAGAATATAAGACATTGGTGTTCTATTCAGGAAATTTTCCCATGTGTTCACATGTTTAAGGTTCTTCCCCAATTTCTTGTCCTTATACACTTGGATTTGAGCTTTGTACAAGGTGACAAGAATGGATTAATTTGCATTCTTCTACATGGTAAGAGCAAGCTGAACCAGCCCCATTTGTTGAAAATGCTGTCTTTTTTTCCACTGGATGGTTTTTGCATTTTTGTCAAATATCAAATGCTCATTGGTGTGTGGGTTTATTTGTGTCTTCAATTCTATCCCGTTATTCTATCTTCCTGTTTCTGTGTCAATTACATGGGGTTTTTGTCCTATTGCTCTGTAGTAAAGTTGAGGTCAGGGATGGTGATTTCCTCAAAAGTTCTTTTATTGTTGAGAATGTTTTTTATAACTTATTTTATTAGATATTTTCTTCATTTACATTTCAAATGCTATCCTGAATGTCCCCTATACCCTCATCCCACCCTGCTCCCCTGCCCACCCACTCCCACTTCTTTACCCTGGCATTCTCTTGTATGGGCCATATAAAGTTTGCAAGACCAAGAGGCATCTCTTCCCAATGAATGTTTTTCACTGTCCTGGGTTATTTGATATTGTGGATGTATTTGAGAATTGCTATTTCAATCTCCTTGAAGAACTGAATTGGGATTTCAATGGGATGCTTTAAATCAGTGAGTTGCTTATGGTAAAATAGCCATTTTTACTATGGTAATCCTGCCTATCCATGATCATGGATATCTTTCCGTCTTCTAAGGTCTTCTTTAAATTCTTTATTCAGAGATCTGAAGTCCTAGTCTTACAGATATTTCACTTGCTTGGTTAGTGTCCCATTGATAAATTTTCTATTATTTCTGAATATTGTGTAGTGTACTATTTCCCCAATTTCTTTCTCAGCCTGTTTATCCTTTGAGTAGAGGAATGCTACTGGTTTGTTAGAGTTAATTTTATATCCAGTCACTTTGCTGAAGTTGTATATCAGCTACAGAAACTCTCTGGTAGAATTTTTGTGGTTGTTTATATATACTTTAATGTCATCTGCAAAGAGTGATAAGGTGAATTCATCTTCCTAGTATATATTCTTTTGAACCCCTCTTGTACAATTGTTCTGGATAGAACTTTGAACTATATTGAATAGGTAGGGAGAGAGTGGACATCCTTTTCTTGTCCCTGGTATTGATGGGATTTTTTAAAAATTTTTCTCCGATTAGATTGATGTTGGTTAATTGTTTGCTATATATTGCTTTCATTGTATTTTAGTGTGGACCTTCAATTCCTGATCTTTTCAATATTTTTTATATTAAGGGCTGTTGTATTTTGTCAAAGGATTTTTCAGCATCTAGTGAAATAATTATGTGGTATTTTACTTGAGTTTAAGTATACAGTAGATTAAAATGATGTATTTCCATATATTGAATCAACACTGTATTACTGGGGTAAAGCCTACTTGATCATGATCCTTTTTATCTGTTCTTGGATTTGGTTTGCAAGAAACTTATAGAGTATTTCTGTACCAATATTAATAGGTGAAATTGGTCTGAAGTTCTCTTTCTTTGTGGGGTCTTTTTGTGATTTATTTATTATCAAAACTGGTGTTTCATAGAAAGAATTAAGTAGCCTTCCTTCTGTTTCTATTTTGTGGAATAGTTTGAGAATTATTGGTACTAGGTCTACTCTGAAGGTCTGATAGAATTCTGCACTAACACCATGTGGCAGTGCATTTTTATTTTTATTTATTTATTTATTGGTTGGGAGACTTCTAATGACTGCTTCTATTTCCTTTGTGTTTATGAGACAGTTTATATGGCTTATCTGATACTGATTTGAGTTTCATAATTGGTATCTGTCAAGAATATCAAGAAAGAAAGAAAGAAAGAAAGAAAGAAAGAAAGAAAGAAAGAAAGAAAGAAAGAAAGAAAGAAAGGGAAGAGGGAGGGAGGGAGAGAGAGAGAGAGAGAGAGAGAGAGAGAGAGAGAGAGAGAGACTATTTAGCATGTAAATGATCTATTTTTTAATATCCACAGAGAAAATGAAGTGCATACTTGCCATACTTTTTGGCTTATTTTTTAAAAAATGATTGAGGTACATATATATATGATGATCTATCGATTTATTTAGTAGAAATTTGATCTCTGCCACTGAGATTCTCACTTAGGAAGTGAGTATGGATTTTAAGTTCACAGATAATGTGTGTGTGTGGTGGTTTATGTATATGTGCATGTGTAACTATATGTGTGCCTTTCAATTCTGGAGAACACTCATATATAGTGTTCTTATTTTGCAAATAGATATTAAAAATCATGCCATCACTGCAAAAGAGCAGCATCACTTGCTTTCAGATATGAACATCTTTCTATTATGTGGATACCTTAGGTCCATTTATCTAGTATTGTTGGGCATTTAGCGTATTCCTAACTTTTCATTCCCACACACATAGCTGCAGTGGGTGGGGCCATTGTGCTTTTGTCTTAGTTACATTGTTGTGTCTTTTATCAGTCCTTAACTGAAAGCATGGGCAAGGACTAGGGCTTAATGGAAGAGACCTATTTCAAATGCTCAAGGCCCTGAGTACCCTCCCGAGCATAATACAAGCAAAACAAAAACACAAGGCAAAACACAAGTAAAAGGACATGATATGGATCTGCAAAGCCAGGAATATCCCATGTTCACAGTCTGCTAATGATTATTTTTATCCAGGAGAAAGAAGATTTTTGGGGAGTCATAAACCAGAGCCCTGGAAAAATGTAAATGAGAAAAAGGACTCTGTAATGTAATGTAGATCCTTTTTTGTTGTTGTTGTTAAAAAGCCCTGACTCTTGAAGAAAATACAGATCTTCAGAGGACTGACTGTGCACACGTGTTCCTCTACTTACTATGCTGAAACACAAGGTCCAGTGGAACCCTGGAAAGCCAGCTTCCCACATTCATATACTTTCTCCTACTTGAACACTTGAAGCAAGCTGCTCAGTTCAATATGGGTCAGAAGTCTTGGTCCTGTTTCCTTATCCTCTTGTACTGCATTTAGTTTCTGTCAAATAACATTTACCTGTCAGCTTTACTAGTCACTCCTGAAGAATCTGTCTTGAACATATTTCTTCTACTTTGTGTAGCAGATATAAACAAACCTTATGAGTCACTTTTTATGTGTCTTTGAGATACTTATATAGTTCTTTGAGGATTCCATGCAGTGTGTTTTGATTATACGCACCTCTCCTCAACTAATCTCAAATCCACCTCGCTGTCCTTCCCACACAACCTTAGGCCACACTTGCTAAACCCATGTTAGTCATTCTGTGCTGTTCAAATGGTCTGTGATATGTGCCTCTCCTATGGAGCATGGCCAACTTACCAGTGACTATGCTCTTAATATTGGCTCATTTTCTCTCCCAGCAGCTGCCAGTTGCCAATAACTCCTCTGCTGGAACAAGACATCATGCTCTTCTCGACTTTCAATGCAGAGACTTCATCTGGCTTGGCTCTCAGGTTTATTTCCTGAGTGCTTAACTCAATATGTGAAGTAGCTGTCCTGCTATCCCTGAAGACATAAAGTTCAATGGCTCTGAGTAAAACTGTAACAATCTGATCCCTTAAAATTTTCTACTAGTTCTTTTCATGTTGGGGTAGGTATGATCTTGTTGGAAGAAGTCTGTCACTGTGGGGTGAGCTTTGAAGCCCTGCTCAGTGTAGAAGAGTCAGTATTCTCCTGCAAGGCTTCATAGCAAGATATAGAACTCTCAACTCCTTCAGTGTCATGCTTGCCTGGACACTGCTATGATTTTCACCATGATGATAATGGATTAAACCTCTGAACCTGTAAGTCAGCCCCAACTAAATGTTGTTCTTTATAAGAGTACCCTTTGTCATAGTATTTCTTCACAATTATGGAAACCTTAACTAAGAAACTTGGTATCTCATAATAAAAGTTGCTTTATCACTGCATACAAGGACTTCATAATATGCTGCTGCATTCTACATGTAAATACTTTGAGGAATTTTTATAAATATTGATTAAAGATGCTAATCTACAACATTTAATATTGATTTGCCTCATTTCATCCCATTTTCAATACTATATAGCTAATTTAACACTCTTCTTAGTGTTGTTTATTTGATCATTTTCTCTTTGCATCATTAACTTTTGCTTGTGTTTTGTTTTGTTTGTTAATTTTTGGTTTTCTGACCATGCTCAGAAAACCAAGTTTTGAAACATCAGTTTCTTTTAAAGGATATATTTTCTATAGTTTTGACTAGTTTTAAAATTATCTCTTGTATATTTTCTCTGTTTTATCGTTACTTACTCACACAGTTGTGTACCAAAAAAGCAAGATTAGAAGACTTTTTAAATGTAGACACCTCTATTAGTAAGTTTTACTTTTCACATTGATATTCCTGTATATCAGACTTCTGCAGTGTTATATTTATATTTTCATTTGGTTAAAGAAAGAAACCCTTATAATAATTTAATTAATCATTTGTCATTGGAGTAAATTCAGTGGGATGATTTTCAAAATTTCACAGACTGGGTCATTATCTGATCTTGTAAGAATTCTCAATACATGGTCTTTATTTTCATCTTAGCTGCAAACTGTCTCTGTACTCCTTCCATGGGTATTTTGTTCCCCATCATAAGAAGAAGCGAAGTATTCACACTTTGTTCTTCCTTCTTCATGAATTTCATGTGTTTTACAAATTGTATCTTGGATATTCTAAGTTTCTGGGCTGATAACTGCTTATCAGTGTGTGCATACACATATACAACCACCAAATCCAGACACTATTGCATATTCCAGAAAGACTTTGCTGACAGGACCCTGATATAGCTCTCTTTTGTGAGGCTATGCTAGTGCCTGGCAAATACAGAAATAGATGCTCACAGTCATCTATGGGATGGAACACAGGGCCCCCAATGTAGGAGCTAGAGAAAATAGCAAAGGAGCTGAAGGGGTCTGCAACCCTATAGTTGGAAAAAAATATGAACTAACCAGTAACCCCAGAGCTTGTGTCTCTAGCTACATATGTAGCAGAAGATGGCCTAGTCAGCCATCAATGGGAAGAGAGGCCACTTTGTCTTGCAAACTTTATATTTCCCAGTACAGTGGAATGCCAGGACCAAGAAGTATGAGTGGGCAGGTAGGGGAGCAGGGTGGGCTAGGGTATAGGGGAATTTTGGGGTAGCATTTGAAAAGTAAATGAAGAAAATATCTAATACAAAATTGAAAAAAAAAAAAAAAGAATTCTCAGTACATCTACCTTTGTATTTGTCAGGCACTGGCAGAGCCTCTCAGGAGACAGCTATATCACACTCCTCATCAGCAAGCTTTTGTTCACATCCACAATAATGTCTGGGTTTGGTGGCTGTATAATGGATGAATCCCCATGTGGGGCAGGACTTGGAGAGTTATTCCTTTAGTTTTTGCTTCATACTTTGTCTCTATGACTACTTCCTTGTGTATTTTGTACCCCTTCTAAGAAAAAACATGGTGGGACTCATGACTCTAGATGCATATGAAGCAGAGGATGGCCAAGCTGGTTTTCAATGGGAGGAGCGGCCCTTGGTCCTCTGAAGGCTCTTTGTCCCATTGTGAAGGAATGCCAGGGCCAGGAAGTGGGAGTGGGTGTGTTGATGAGCATGGGGATGGGGAAGGGATTGGGGCTTTTTGGAGGGAAAACTAGGAAAAGGATAACATTCAAAATGTAAATGAAGAAAACATCAACAAAAACAATTCTCAGTTTATAAGGAAGAGTAGATGAAAATATCAGAGCCAGAATAAGAAGAGTAAATATTAAACTTCTAGATTCATTCATGATGTCTAGTACAGTGAACTGGAAAGTTGAACTCACTAATTTTTGGATAGATGTTCTCTATATCTAAAATTTGGCAGCCCCATAATTAGTACCTTAACACCTAGAATATCTTTTCATTTGCAATATAACAAATTGGCATATGGAATATCATAAACTCTATAACACAGAATAATTCCAGATAATTCTTGTGACTTACAGCCTGCCTAAAACACCCAGCAAGACACTCTCTAGAGCTCTTCAAAGGTATTTATTTCTTTATTCAATGTTGGTAGCAGGCTATATGACATTTACTTACATAATTCTACATACGTACTAAACTAGAATCATGAGTCTGATGTATGAAGTCTGTATTTTGATATATGTGAGTGTGTTACATGATTATATGTTTATGTAAGTGTGGATGAATATTTATTTGTACATATCAGGAATCCAGAGGTAGATGTCAGGCACTTTCTGAATTCTACCATGTTTTATTTTGTTTTTTCTTTCTTTATAAATTTCTGCTGAGATTATCTTTATTATATTGTATATGCATTATACTATATTTTATATGATGTAAATAATATTTGTAAATTAAATATATTTGATTTGAGATTATATTTTCTCCATTCCTTCCCATCCTTCTAAGCCTTCCCATATACCCCCTACTTGCTCTCTTTAAAATTTGTGACCTCCTTTTTTCATGCATATATGTATATATATACACGCATATATTTCTAATACAACATCTTCAGTCTGTATAATGTTACTTTAAGGTTGATGATTTGGTATTGAATAGTAAATTGTGTTTTTCTCTCAGCAAGATTAGTTTTGGGAATAAAACTGGGAAGCCCTCACCTGGGCATTCCTTAGTTGCTTGTAGTTCTCTGTGTAGAATTCAGGCCTTGTGGGCTGCAACTTAACTTTTCAGACAAGGACTGTGACTATATAAGAGCTTACAGATTCATTCAGCACTAATGATACACTGGCCTCCCTGTAAAATCACCTTTTCTCCTCTGTGTCGTATGAATTTCAGGTTATTCATGTATATCACCATATCAAAATTTATAAACAAATGGTGATCCTCAGGTAGGTTTTTATTCTTGCTCAAAAAACAATTTTTCTCACTAGCCATCTCTTGAACAAACTCACCACTTAAACAAGCTTCTATTAAATTCTCATAAATTCAAACATTGTATTCTGACAACATGCACACATTTCTTCTATGCCTTACCATTCTAGCATTCCAAATTTATAACAATTATTTTGAAACCTATACCTGATTATTGGTACTTATATGGTCTTATTTGGATGGCCATACACTGAAGCACAGCAGATGTCCTATGGACAACACCCTTGATGAATACTAACTCTCCATCTCTCAACCAAAGCAAAGGACACCATCTTTTAATGAAGAAAATATTAATTAAAGACTAAGAAAAAAACAATCTCCTTATCACCTAAGTATCTTACATAGGATTAGTTTGTAGATTGTATGAGGAATTCGGAAAACTAAATAAATATCAGGAAAACAAAAACTTTATGCTTAGATTTTTCAAATGGTTCTTTAATGCTTCAATCTCCCTTCTAACACATAACCCAGCAAATGTAGGGGAAAGAAAGATTAAGAGGAAATGGATTATGGACCTGTTTAGAAATATTTCTTTGGGGTAATTTGAGTCTTTATTGTCAGCAGGGCAGTCTACCCGCAAAATACCAAACATGAATCAGAAGTAACCATACAGTTAACTCAGCAAACAACAAATATGAAACAGTAGTAGCAGCTTAATTCAGAGGAAACCACAAAGATCTGCCAATATGCAAGAGTCCACAGTAGCAGCAAGAAGCAGGTGGTATAGCAGCAGATACTCTTTGGTGAGTTTCTCTCTACAGAGTCACAACAAGTGATATCAGTAAAGAACACAAAGTAAAGCAATGCAAGAGTGTCATCAGCAAAGATTAGCCTCATGGAAGCCAAACAAAGACCAGCAAAGAGTAGAAAGGCTAACCAATGCAAAAACATTGTCCATTGTTGGGTAATACTTATAGTCTTTAGAAGATAATAGGAAACTCCACACAAGAAGCATCAGAGGAACTAAGTCCATAACATTCTGAACTGAGGCATTTTGGCAGAGACTCTTAAGCACATCTTCAGAA
>NW_018394089.1:123928-143727 GCF_900095145.1 Mus pahari
GTTTTTCTACCCTACCTGTATCTACTGCAAGTTTTCAGACTGAAACAGAATATATATATATATATATATATATATATATATATATATATATATATATATATATACTATTTTTCTTTTATTAAATAGATTTTTTTCACATATCTTTTAATGTCACAT
Source organism: Mus pahari (assembly GCF_900095145.1). NCBI lineage: Eukaryota > Metazoa > Chordata > Mammalia > Rodentia > Muridae > Mus > Mus pahari. The sequence continues at coordinate 124,085 of NW_018394089.1, forward strand.
TGTACTTATAAAGATTGGTAGACAGTAAATAAAATAAAGATAAACAACACTGAACTGATTATTTGGGATTACATTCATGACATATCAGATATACATGCATTTCTGTACTTACATTAGTAAGCAAAAATATTTTTTTTAAATTAGCAATTGTGGGCTAAAGAGATGTGTCAGTGGTTAAGAGCACTGGCTGCTCTTCCAGATGTCATGAGTTCAATCCTCCGCAAACAAATGGTGGAGTATAACCATTTGTAATGCTATCCAATGCCTAACTCTGGTAAGTCTAAAGAAAACAACAGTGTACTCATGTACACAAAATAAATAAAATTAGCAGTTGACCTTTCTCTGCAATACAAACCTATCTTAAAATATTAACTTTCCCTCTTTCTCTTTGGCAGTTTTTCCCCATAGCTTGTTTCCTGATGGATTCTGTTTCAAACAAGCAGGTTATATATAGGCATTTAAGAACATTTATGTATATAACAATACATATATGTGTGTAACTGCAGGACTGTGGGTGTAGGGGAAGAGGGGAGTGGGAGAGAATACCTACATCCCACCAGAATTCCAGTGCTCCTGGAGAGCAGACATGGGGGAACTGTCTGATGCTTTCCACATGGCTCCGGGTGGGCATCTGGCTGTTTGAAGCCACTGACCACACAGAGAGCAGGGTGGACAAGGCACAGCCCCCGGTACCAGGTTCTCAGCCTCTGGTATCCCATGCTGGATACAGCAGAGGAGCTGAGAAAATAATAGGAGCTCCATGGTGGCACTTTGCCCCCATGATATGGGAAGAGAGGGCAAGAGAAAAGAAAGGGACACTGGGTGGTTCCACAAGGGCAAGAGTCTTTAGTCTGGTCCATGGCTTGATCACAGGAATACTTCCTGACAGGAGGTTAGAAACTACTCACTAGAAGAAAGCCTGTCGAATCATCCAAGCTTGGCATCCCCTGATGAACAGTCTATGGTCTTAGAGTTTTGTTTTTTTTGTTGTTGTTGTTTGATTTGTTTTGTTTTGGTTTGGTTTAGTTTGGTTTGGTTTGTTCGAGACAGGGTTTCTCTGTATAGGCCTAGCTGTCCTGGAACTCACTCTGTAGACCAGGCTCGCATAGAACTCAGAAATCTGCCTGCCTCTCCCTCCCAAGTGCTGGGATGGGGAAAGAGAAAAGGTAGAAAGAGAGAAAGACTGGCCAAGGACACATAGAGACCGGGGAGGGAAAGAGAGAAAGAGAAGAAAGGCTAGAGAGTAAGAAATTTTAAAGAGAGGTAAAAGCTTAGACAGTAAGGGAGTGAGGAGCGGCCAAACAACCCCTCTTCTACTGGGATTGTTATCTTGCTGTTGCTAGATACTGGGGAGGATTCTAGCCTGAAGGCGAGAAGCTTGGGACATTGTTTATGTGACTGATAGCTGCATGCTGCTACTGTGGGGGATGCGGGAGCTGTAATTTTGACAGGAGCCAGGGTTCAGGAGACATGAGGGAATGCCTTCCAACCCATGTAGGTGAAAACTACCACCACCAGGTACAACCGGGGTTCAAGATCTCAACTCTACTGGACACCAGGCTGTCTGTGCATAGCCCAGTGCTCCACACATAACTGCAACTAATTGAGAAAAAAGAAGATACATTTTAAAGTAAAAACTAGAATAAACATATTGAGAATGAGAGGAGAAGAGGGAAATGATGTAATTATAATTATAAGAAACAAAGAAATAATTAGAACATAAACAAGGGAGAAAGCCATAAAATTTTAACTTTGTAAACTTTTGTCAACCTGTATAGAACTTGTCTGTTTAACCTGGGGTTTAAGCACCTGAAAGAATGGAGGTGATTATAATCTAATACTGTAGACAACTTTACTTCAGTTTAAATACACATTGATACATGAATATAACAAAGAAACCAATGATCCAAGGAAGGTTGCTTGAGTTAAGAAAAACATGTAAATAAATAGTAAATAAATATTTGAAGGACATACAAAATATTGAAATTGCAGCCCTTACCCTGAACTTTCTCATGAGAGACTGATTTAAATACAATTGCCTGACAAGTACTATTGATTGTATCTGGGAATGCATAAAAGCAAAGCAGAAGATCACAAGCAGATTCAAGATACACAGACCAGATTGGGTTCTATAGCTGTGATCTGACAGTCAACTAGAATAAACATATCTTATAAGTTAAATATAAATAGTTTCTTACAAGAAACACAAATCACATCCAAGAACAAAGCATGAAACAAAATGCATTTGAGCTAAAAGCCTTTGTTTCCTGGAACATCAACGACAGTTGCCTGAGGCATTGTTCATCATGTGTCATTCTTTTGACCACATTCCAACAGACTGTCATTTTCTTTTTGAAATATTTACTCTTCAACATNAGATCCTCTGCAACTAGAGTTACAAGTTATTGTGAAACACCACATTAGTGCTGGGACTTGAACCTTGGTCATGTGTTAGAACAGTAAGTACTATTAACAAGTGATCCATCTCTCTATCCTATTTCTATTTAATTTTAAAAAAATCTATCTTAATGCATTTTTCTTATGCCTCTACTCTGCAACTGCCTCAATGTATATAACACACTGAGGACAATTCATTTCTTGAACACAAATGTGATATGGTATCAATTTAATATAGAAGTGAGGAATGTCATGTAAGCAATGCATGCAAGTGGAAGAAGAAGCAATTAATCAGAAATTATGTCTTCATAGAGTGGAATGGAAAACACCACTAAAGAAAGACCAATATTTTTTCATCATACAAATGGGTGAATTGCCATGGAGAAGTTACTATTATATATATTTTTGATCTTATCATTTTTGTAGAGATAAAAACAATAAAAAGTTTAATGTAGGTGAGTTGTTCTTAACATAATAATATAATTAACTTTTCAAATGAGGGAACCTGGGTCAGACTGAACCATTCACCAGTCCGTGGTGGAATTGATGGGAATCATTAGACCTCACTCCTCTGAACATTTATAGACAGTAAAGGATGCTGGGTATTTGGGAAGACTCAAACCAGACCTCATACATTTCTCAGAATCTAAAGGATTTAATGGATGCTGGAGGATGGGATAAAGATGATTTTCAGTGGTGTAGCTGATGAAGAGGTGACCATGTTCATATAAAAAAGTCTGCAAACATGCTGATACAATCAGTCCTAATTAAACTTACTGGGAACCAGAAACTTAACATATGTATACATATGTATATATGTATATCTCATGTATATATTTGGGNATATATTATAATGTAAGATTTAATTTACATAATACACACTGATAAAACTATATAAATCTATGTAATAAATTTATGTACACATTATATATGTATGTCTAAAAATAGACTTATCAGTTGGTATGACGCAAAAGAAAAGTTGGAATGAGAGAATATGGTCAAAATATATGACATATATACATGAAAAATATGATTGTGAAAATCATTTCTACACCTTAATAATATATACAGTTAAAAATTTTTAAAATTTATTCCACTGATGAGCCATGGAATAAAAGGAAACTTATGTCTAAATCACTTCACAGGATTACATCTCTGTACAGTAAAGAGTAGATGTTATTTTTAAGATTTTTATAGAAAATTATATTAACTTTATAAAAGACTGCATAACTCCTGAAATTAATATTACAAATTAAATGCAGAGGTCTACATGACAAAGAAAAGTGCATAAGTAATTGCATCACCTAATGCTCCAAAATATTTAGCTGCTCAACATTCACCCAAAAGCTGGGCGGTGGTGGCGCACGCCTTTAATCCCAGAATTTGGGAGGCAGAGGCACACAGATTTCTTAGTTTGAGGCCAACCTGGTCTACAAAGTGAGTTCCAGGACAGCTAGGGCTACACAGAAAATCCCTGTCTCAAAAAAAAAAAGCACCCTAAAATTAAGATTTCATCATTCAGGAATTTCTTTGACTCCAAAGTTAAAAGTGTTTTCCTGTTAATCTTGAAGTCTTAAGAGTACAAAATAAGTGGAGAAGTTTAGGGTAAGTGTTAACAGGAGAGGTCCAATGGGTAAGAGTGATGCTCTCATCTGATTCTAGTCTCAGCATCTTGTGACTCTGTGTGAGCTTCCTCCATCTACTGTCTGCCAAAGGCATTGCTTACACCCTGTGCCCACACCTTCCCACACCCACTCACATCAATTTTTATAAAAGTAAAACAACCAAAAAGCATTTTCTTTTGCTTTCTTCAGACAGGGTTTCTCTGTATAGCCNTGGCTCTCCTGGAACTAACTTTGTAGTCCATGCTGGCCTCGAACTCAGAAATCTGCCTACCTCTGCCTCCTGAGTGCTGCGATTAAAGGCACATGCCATCATTGCCTGGCAACAACAACACCTTTTTATAATAATAAAAAAAAATTATGTATGTACTCACCCAATATATGTATGTCTTATTTTAGGACAAATATCTGCAGAATAGGGGAAAAGTCAAACAAGTAAGACAAACACATGCTCTTTAAACATTTTCAATAGTTGTAAACTTGAAAAATAATCTGTGAATAGTAAATTAGCATACCACATAGTGCTTTATAATATAGAATTTTATATAGAATCCCAGGGCACAACTGTTCTCTCTATGACCCTTCCCTTTCCTTTCTCAAGCAGATGCCTTATGCTTTCCTTTGGAATGAGCATCTTATTATTCAGTTCCACAAATTCCTGCTGCTCCTCACCACCCACAATGTCTGTTTTCCTTCATTGTGTGGGAGAAAAGGAGAGAGGAGAAAGAGAGGAAGATATTGACAGAGTTTGGGGGAGGGAGGGAGGGAGGGAGAAAGGAAAGGAGGGAGGAAGGGAGGCAGGGAGGGAGGGAGGGAGGGAGGGAGAGAGAGAGAGAGAGAGAGAGAGAGATAGAGAGAGAGAGAGATGAGGGGGATATTTTTAATGTTCTTCAGTGTGGAATCCTGCCCCCACACATAGGTGTGCTATCTCACTGCGGCCCCCTCTCTGTCCATCTTCTCATTGCTGACTCTGGTTAGTATTGTTTACCTTTGTCTTTCATGGGGAATTGAGAAGGACTCAAAATGTGGAACATTATACATTTTAAAATGGTAGACTACTGTGTTCACAATTGTAGACCTACTAAGTACTTTACAGTTTGAACATCTCACTTGGTATTTCACATTCTCCAAAACAAACAAACAAACTAAAAACAAACAATGTGCGCAAGTGCAAGAGTAAATTCGTGCCAAGTCATGACCCATCCTGGGTTTCAGCACCAAACTTGTCCCGAGCTGTATCTCGCTGGCAAGAACACACTCGGACAACCAGATTCTTCTGTGGCAAAGCTTTATTGCTTCATCGTGGGGAAGACCCCAGATATGGTGCAGCTTATATATGTCTAGCGTGGTGTGTCTGCATCTGATTGCCTGCTTGCTCATAATTTCAAAGTACACCGCGGGATGGGTCGTGACTTGGCGCGAATTTACTCTTGCACTTGCGCACATTAAATGTTTATAGTTATGAACAACAAAGGCCAACGCCATCCTGTAATGGCAATTGCTCACAGCTCTCTACAGTAAAAGTGGAATGATGGACTGGAAAGATGGTTAAGCAATTAGAAACACTGGATCCCCTTTGGAGGACCTTGGTTCAATTCCCAGCAACTATATTTGACTCTGTTGTTCCGACACTGTGGGCACTATGCACACCATGGTGTGAAAGACATAAATATAGCCACACAAATAAACTAAAAAGATAATAATGATGACAATAATGATGAGTCACCATACTCACCAGCCAAAAATAACACACAGCTCAAATTTTATCATCATTGAAATCACAATGTAAATGCAATTTATTTTTCACATCTTCTCCACAAAGTAAATTCCTCAACATCTGGTCATTATTTCTGTAAGACTGATTATTACAAATGATTGCCAATTATTAAAAATCACAAACAAACCCCTGCACATTTAGTTATCATTAGAATTGAAGATTAAATTAATAGGCTTTAGTATGAATATTTTCATTAGTTATTTAATTACTGCCATTCTTATCTTTGATATTTCAACTACTTAAAATATATTCATTAAATTCATTATTAAATGTCTTTTAAACAGAACATTTTATAAGTTTTAAAGATTGATTTTATTTTCCTTTATTTATGTATACAGATGTCTCTCTATTTTTATTCATATGATGGTGTACTCTCAGATTCCAGAAGAAATCTTTGGGTCCCCCAGTAATTTAGATGGTTGTACACAAAGTCATGTGGGTGCTGGTATCAAAGCTAGAGNCTCTTGGAAGAACATCAAGCTCTCTTAACTAATGATCATCTCTCCTGCTCATGAATAAATATTTTATTGACAAATTTGATAATTTGCCAANTAGTCAAAATAATATTTATAATATAAATGATCTTTAAATTATTCTACATAAAATACTCTTAGCTATTTTTCATGTGAATATCTTACAGTGAAACTTGGGAATTTTTTTACATTGTTTTTTAATTGTTTAGTTGTTTTTATGTTTTTTTGTCCAATTTAATATGACGTGTCTGATCGGATCCTGTTGCTTCTTTAGACACCAGTGTAAAGCCTGGTGAGAAACTAAGACATATTCTACTAGGCGCTAGTTATGGGATGATGTTAGCACCAAGGGATTTACTTCATTCTACAGTTTTGTTCATAACACTTGCAAATAGATCACATAAACACACAACTTAATAAAATAAAGTAGAGGAGTATTCATTTGTGCTTGAATATCAAATATTCACATTGTTCATCCATCCAAACAGACAAAGAGACAGGCTTAAATAATACTAGTTTCAGATCACAGGAAATTGGTACATGGTTGTTGAAGAAAACATGAAGATTGACTTGGTTGCTATGGGTGGATCACCTCCAAATGCTTCAGAAAAAAATATAGAAACCTTGTATCTTGTAGCTGTTGCAGATTCCTAAGTTGATATGAAAATCCTTAATATTTTCCCTGCTATGGGTAATCTTCTTTTCAGAGTATTTATTTTTTATTTGATATTTTCTCTTCTGTAAATAACATCTGTTTTGATGGACACTGAATTTATTGTTGTTTAACTCATACTTTGATTTTCTGGTTCAGATTACATTCACTCAAAAAGAAAACTCATATATACATCAATGGTGGACATAGATGGACATACAGATCCATATGGGGAACATAGAAACAGATAATTGTATTCATATAAAAGATGTAAATCTGAGAAATACAAAACCATCACCCATATGAGACAACTACAATCCAAGGAAATCTCTGTTGTTATTGGTATATTTTTAAGCTTGTTTTCTACTCATATCTTTAGTATTGCTGTCTTAGATAATGAACACTTCAAAATTAAAAAAGCAAGGGGTAAGTTATTAAGGTCTTCATCTAGACTCTGTTTACATTTGCAAAATGGGAAAAATTCCTATATATATACATATATATAATTTAATGACTAATATTTCCAGAAAATTCTTGCTATTCAATCTCTAATACACTGCTCTCTGAGAACCAGCTATTGTACAGAACATGAACATAATTCCTAACTATTCATACCAAATTTATGCTAACTTTTTGCTGATGAACATGAAATTACATTTATTACGTGTAATATTTTTCAGTATTAATTTTGATTTATAATTCTAATTTCCTTGAAGTCACAATGACCTTTCACATAAGTATATATTTTTTTATCCTAATCCTAATTTTATTCTTATACATGATTTTATTTTATTTATTTTATATTTCACTTTATCATTATAAAACGGGAGAGAATGAGTTAATCAGAGCACTCACCTATCTTCATTCCTAAACTGTAAATAGAGTGTGTGACCACACACTCATGATAATACAGTTAGAGCCATAGTCACTGCTGGTGGACCATACCATGGTGGAAAATATCCTCAATCTGTGAGATAAAAGAAATTATTTCTTAAGTTTAATCTTGTTAAGTATGTATTTTTAACAGTAAGACAGTACCAAGACAATAATTAATACAGAAATCAAGAGGCCCAATCCAATGTGTCTTATGCATTTAAAGGAATATGCTAGGTATTCTCAAAGTATTTCTAAAAAGCAGGTTTTTTTTCAAAGTGCTTTGTACTAACATGCATTCATTCATCAAAAATATTTCACTTTAGGATATCACATCTAATGACAAGAATGTGAAGTACATCAAAACAGTATTCTTTAGTATTCTGAAAATGTGAATATGTATAAACACATGCATAATCTCCATACTGAATGCCATGTCCCAGAAGCAGACTCCTGAACTCAGCTGTTTGGCTGCACATTCAAGCTTACACGGGCTTGTGCTGCAATCTATGCTCTTTCCTCACGACTTGCAAGTTGCTCTTCCATTCATTCATTTCCTCCAAATAAGTTTCTGTTTCACATAATCAAAACAGCCAGCTCCAATCTGTGCCCACCTCTGCCATCACATGATTTCATCGCTCCTTTTTGTGTGTATTAACATTTTTCTTGTTATTTAAATTTCATATGCTTCTGATTCCTTCCAAAATTTTTTGCAGTTTTGCATAAATACATTTCCCAAAACTATTGAGGCTCTTTTTTAAANCCTATCTCATATTAAGCCATCCAACTACTGTGTGCTTATTTATTTATTCATTAAATAGAGCAATGTTAAAAAGAAATGACAAAAAAACACATAAAGTCTCTGCTGCCATATGACAATGGGAATTATTATGTGTTTGTGAGAAGACAGAATTCAGGATAATTTCACCTATGCACATGATAAAAAAAAAAAAAAAAACATATGAAGGACTTGTTTAAAAAACCATATCAACAAAGGTAGTTAATTTGATTGGAGACTCTGTCCTGATAGCTCAGTGGNGAGAAACAGCAACACCCTGGAGCAAGGTGCTGCAAGGAATGAGGAGCCAGCACAAAGGTGGGAAAGTGGAGGGGCAGGCTGCATTTGCTGTGCCTGAATCAAGGGGAAAGGAAGCAGGTGAGGTTAAGCAAAATCCAGTCCAAGAAGTATAGCCTTTCTTCTGACTACAATGAGGAGCCAAAGTTTATAGAGAGACTTCAGATGCTACTGCTCTGGATAGTAGATTGAACCATGGAAATGTGCATGGGCTTCTTGAAGTATCTTCATATTGTTCTCTTTGGTGTGGTCATCTGCCACAAACCTGCACTCCGACAAGCAGAGATGGGGAAAAACAACAGGAACGTCAAGGAGGGTTTCAAGCAGCTTCCCTCTTTTTCTCTTGATCATCCAGTTTCTCTTTTGTTTTTCCCTCTGCCATCTGATCTCATCCCTCCCCCCCTTCTCCTTGATCCAATCAGAGTTCAGGACACTCTGAACAGGAGCTTGCATGCAGGCAGGGCACTCGGTGATAGGCCAGTGACTGATCAGGTGGGCAGCACGGGATCTTTCAAGGGCGCAGGCTCAGGTTCTTGGTAAGTAGGGATCATGGGGTTTGGCAATGAGCCAGGGTGCTCTCTTGGCTCTTGTGGTCACTCCTGCTCCTGACAGTCATCTTCCCTTGACACTCTTGACTGCTTATTCTCTACTAAAGAGATGCTTTTCCCTAGCAATACAGTAGCATGCTATAGTACAGGATGCTTAGTCTACAAGACAAGGTAGCAAGGTAGGAAAGGCTCAATTTAAGGACTTCATATCTCTTTATACTGGGGTAAAAATTATTGCATTTCCTTAATATGTGATTTTTGAAGACCTGACATTATTTTATTTATTACAGCAAAGCAATATCCTTAACTGAGCTATGACATCAGGCTTCCCTATAATGTAAACAAACTTTCACTTATATTGAAAGGTTGCATTTAACATCATTTAGATATTACAATTTTGTTTTCAGTTTTGTCTATATGCAATAAAATTTAATTTTAAGACTGGGATATAAAATAATCTTAATAAATAAGGTCAAACCAGAAAAAAAAGTTTGTGTGTTATTAAAATTGGACAGAATTCAATTGAAATAGACTTGAAGTATGTACAGATTCATCCATGTTTATGAAGTCAAATCAATAGCAACCTACTTAAGTTACCCTCTGGACAAAAGTAGTGGGAGAAATCACCATTTAAGGGATACATCTGACTTTAGTGCTGTTAAAATAAAACTAAAATCTATCTCTTATATCTGATGGCATACACAGTAACAGTGAGACAAACCTTCATAAATAGAGCTGCAAATAGGAATAGGGCTGCCTCTCTTGACACTCTCTCCTTCCATCTAAAATTTATCTTCCAAACAACCAGAACTATTAGTTTACCACAAATAAAACCTACTTGTCCACTAGGTACATATATGATGTTAGATATCTAACACCCAAATCTTCATATACATCTATCATAGAAATATATTATGTATCACATATATCATACAACACAAGCACGAGACATCACACACATCCACTACCTATCACGCAGATGAAAATATACCATTAATCACTCACGATACAACATAAATACAATTTACATCCTATACACATACTATACATCATTATTGCACACTATACATCAGATACACATTATGCATCATAAATACACTAAATTTCAAACATGTACTCAACACTATACAAACTCTAGAAATCACATAGGTACACTGTACATTTTGTGGTATAAGCTCTGAAAATATAAACCAAATTTAGTCTTTCTTTATTAAATTGTCTTCAACAAGTTCCTGCTTATTAGATATTTTATTTATTTACATTTGAAATGTTTTACCCTTTCCCGATACCCACCCCCAGAAACCCCCTATTCCATCCTCCCTCCTTCAAATTCTATGAGGCCGTGCCTCCACTTCAGCCTCCACACCTTCACATTCCCCTATACTGGGGAATTGAGTCTTCACAGGACCAAGAGCCTCTCCTCCCATTGATGCCTTACAAGGCCATCCTCTGCTACATATATGGTGTTTCTTGGCCATTGGACAATCCTCCATTCAATGTTCTTTGTTTAGCCGTGCATTCCAATTTAAATAGGGTTATTTGATTATCTAGACTCTAACTTTTTGAGTTCTTGATTTACTTTGGATAGTAGCCCTCTATCAGATGTAGGATTGTAAAGATCTTTTCCTACCGTGTTGGCTAACATTTTGTCCTATTGACAGTGTCCTTTGCCTTACAGAAGCTTTGAAATTTTATGACGTCCCATTTGTCTAGTGTTGGTCTTAGAGCATAAGCCATTGGCATTGTGTTCAGGAAATTTTCCACTGTACCCATGTTATCAAGGCTTATCATGACTTTTTTTTTCTATTAGTTTCAATGTATCAGGTTTTATGTGGAGGTCTTTTACAATTGCACTTTTGCTTTGTACAAGGAAATAAGAATGAATCGATTACATTCTTCTACATACTGACCACCAGTTGAAATAGCACCATTTGTTGAAACTGCTGTATTTTTCCCACTGGATGGGAAAGATGTACTCAAGACTATACAAACTCTAGAAATCACATAGGTACACTGTACATTTTGTGGTATAAGCTCTGAAAATAGCTCCTTTGTCAAAGATCAAGTGAACATAGGTGTATGGGTTCAATTCTGGGTGTTCAATTAAATTCCATTGATCTACATGCTTGTTACTCTACAAATACCATGCAATTTTATCACTATTGCTGTGTAGTACAACTTGGTGATCACCCAGAAGTTCTTTTTTTGCTGAGAGTAGTTTTTGCTATCCTTTTTGATGTTGTTGTTGTTGTTGTTGTTGTTGTTGTTGTTTATTACTCTTTTATTACTCCAAATGAATTTGCAACTTGTTCTCCTAACTCTAGGAAGAATTGAGTTGGAGATTTTGTAGGGATTGCATTGAATATGTAGATTACTTTTGGCAAGATGGCCATTTTTACTCTATTAATCTTGCCAATCCTTGTGCATGAAAGATCTTTCATCTTCTAAGATATTCTTCCATTTCTTTCTTCAGAGACTTGAAGTTCTTGTCATACAGATCTTTCACTTACTTGGTTAAAATTAAACCAAGGTATTTTATAATATTTTTGAATATTGGGAAGGATGACATTTCCCTAATTTCTTTCTCAGGCTGTTTATATTTTGAGTATAGGAAGACTATTGATTTGTTTGAATTAATTTTATATTCAGCCACTTTGATGATGTTGTTTATAGGGTTTGGGATGTCTATGGTGAAATTTTTGGGGTCACTTAAGTATACTATCATCATCTGAAAGTAATCTTATTTTGAAATCTTCCTTTCCAATCTGTATGGAAATTCGAAAACAATGGTACTGAGGGTTAAAAGGGAAATATTAAAGTAAGAAGGTTGAAATTTTGATGGAAGAAAGGAGGAAAAGGAAAAAAAGGGAAAATTGCGAGTAATAAATTACACTAAAGACCTGCTGAAAAAGTCAAATAGAAGCTGATTATATATCATATGAGTTATCTTATAGCTATAGAATGATGGCACTACTAGACCAAAGAATCACAAATGAAAAATGCAAGTAGGTGCTAGGAATGAGTTCCTTTATTGGAATTGAAGGTAACTACTACTCCTTAGTCCCAAATAATACAAGTTACTTCCAGTATTTTGGTTAACTTCCAAACCTTTGTGATAAGATCCTATTGCTGAGGACACCACATAGAACACGGTAAAATTAAGAGGATAGTGAACTGGAAGCTTCATCCCTACTGGTTTGCTGTTATATTACTATAAAATAGTACTATCAGTACTGCCAAAGGAGAAAATTCTCATCAGTGAAGTCTGCAAATTAAAGCAATGCTGGGCTGGGAAATCATACCCAATGATACAATAGTGCCATGTCATCATGGGAGAAACTAATCACTTTTGATAAATTGGATTCAAGAATAATTTACATGAAGAAACCTGCACCAGGTACCAGTTTTTGGCTAAAACCTGTGGATTGATAGTATTCAGACTCTAGCGCAAAACCTCCCACTATTGGGTTGTTAAATGGACATAGTACTAAACCTATTTATCTGTATATCTATAGATCAACATATTTCTCAACCTATGTCACCACAAAAACAAGTAACATAAATGCAAATTATAAAAAATATTTTAAAAGTGTTTTTAAGGTTTAATTAGATATTTGTTATCTCCCATGCCCATGGATTGGCAGGATAATTGTAGTAAAAATGGCCATCTTGCTAAAAGTAATCAATAGATTCAATGCAATATCCATCAAAATTCCAACTTCTTCAGTTACAAACAGAAATTTGTAAATTCATCTGGAATAGTCAAAAACATAGGATAGCAAGAACTATTATTAACAATAAATGAACTTCTGGGGAAAACACTATCCCTGTCATCAAGCTGTTCTACAGTTCATTCTTGACAAAAATTGCATGATATTTGTACAGGGACAGACAAGTAGATCAATGAATTAGAACTGAAGTGCCAGAATTGAACTCACACACCTATGGTCACTTGATGTTTTACAAAGGACCTAAAACTTTCCAATGGAAAAAGAAAGCACTTTCATCAAATGGTGCTGGTTCAACTGGTGGTTAGCATGCAGATGAATGCAAATCCATCCACCCTATCTCCTTATACAAGTCTCAAGTTCAAGTAGATCAAGGACATACACATAAAACCAGATACACTGAATCTAATAGAAATGTATGTGGGGAAGAACCTCAAGCACATTTGTACATGGGGAGATTTCCTAAAGAAAGTACCAATCACTTATGCTCTAAGATCCATAATTGACAAATCAGACCCCGTATAATTGCCAAGCTTCTGTAAGGCAAATGACACCATCAATAGGACAAACAGCAATCAACAGATTGGGAAAATATCTTTACCAACCATACATGTGATCGAAGGTTAATATCCAATACATGTGAAGAACTCAAAAAGTTAAATTCCATAGAAACTAAAAACCCTATTTAAATGTGGGGTACAAAGATAAACATAGAATTCTCAACTTAGGAATACTGAATACCTTATAAGCACCTGAAAAAATGTTCAAGATCCTTAGTCATTAAGGAAAGGCAAATCAAAATAATCCTGAGATTCCACCTCATACCAGTCAGAATGGCTAAGATCAAAAATTCAGGTGGCAGTAGATGCTGGCAAGGATGTGGAGAAAGAGGAAAACTCCTCCATTGTTGCTGGGATGGCAAGCTGATTCAACCACTCTGGAAATCAGTTTGGCTGTACTTCAGATAATTGGATATAGAACTATCTGAAGACCCAGCAATACCACTCCTAAATATATACTCAGAAGATGCTACAACAAGTAATCAAGACACATGCTCCACTAGATACATAGAAGCCTTATTTATAACAGCTAGAATCTTGAAGGAACCTAGATGACCCTCAACAGAGGTATGTGTACAGAAAACATGGTACAATTACAGAATGGAGTACTACTCAGCTATTAAAAACAAAGAAATTATGAAATTCTTAGGCAAATGGTTGGAACTAGAAAATATCATCTCATGTGAAGCAACCCAATCACAAAAGAACACACATACTATACACTCACTGATTAGTGGATATTTGCCCAGAAGTTCAGAATTCCCAAGATACAATACACAGACCACATCCCATCATCATCCACCAAAACCAGATACTAAAGCACATGCCAGCAAGATTCTTCTGGAGGGAACCTGATATAGTGGCCTCTTGTGAAGCTATGCCAGTGCCTGGCAAACACAGAAGTGGGTGCTCAGTCAGCTATTGGATGGAACACAGGGCCCCCAATGCAGGAGCTAGAGAAAGTACCCAAGAAACTTTAGGGGGCTACAACACTGTAGGTAGAACAATATGAACTAACCAGTACCCCCTGAGCTCCTCTCTCTAGCTGCATATGTAGCAGAAGAAGGCCTAATCGGCCATCATTGGGAAGAGAGGCACTTGGTCTTGCAAACTTTATATGACCCAGCACAGGGGAAGGCCAGGACCAAGTAGTGGAAGTGGGGGCAAGGGGAGCAGGAGTGGGGGAGGTATAGGAAACTTTCTGAATAGCATTTGAAATGTAAATAAATAAAGTAATAATAATAAAAGAAGAAGAAAAAAAAGAAGAAGGAAGAGCAAAGTGTGGATATTTTAGTCCTTCTTAGAATGGGAAACAAAATACCCATTGGAGAAGATATAGGGACAAATTTTGGAGCAGATATGCAAGGATAGGACCTCCACAGACTGCACCTCCTGGGGATAGATCCCATATATTCACCAAACCCAGACACTATTTTGGAGACCAACAAATTCTTGCAGACAGGAGCCTGATATAGCTATCACCAGTGAGGCTCTGCCAGTACATGACAAATAGAGAGATGGGTGCACTCAGCCAACCATTGGACTGATCACTTGTTCCCAAATGGAGGGGCTAGAGAAAGGACCTAAAAAGCTGAAGGGTTTCCAATAGAAGGCACAGTAACATGAACCAATCAGTATCCTCATAGCTCCCAGGTACTAAACTACTAATCAAAGAGTACACATGAAGACTCCTGTGTCTCCAGCTGCATACGTATCAGAGGATGACATTATGGGACAGCAATGAGAGTAGAGAACCTTGGACTTTTTAAGGCTTGATGCTCTAGTGTAGGGAAATACCAGGACCAGGAAGTGGGAGTGGGTATGTTGGTGAGCAGGGGGTAGGGAGAGGGATAGTGGGTTTTCAGAGGGGAGATGAGGAAAGGAGATAACATTTGAAATGTAAATAAAGAAATTATCTAATAAAAAAGTGATTATTCCTGTAATAATTGTGCCATATTGCCGCCGAGGTCATAGTTTGCAGGAAAGTCATTATTTTAGCTGATAATGTTAAGATCTTGGAAAGACTGATATATGTATAGCACCATCTAGTGCTTGGAACACTATCCAGTTAGGGTAAAGATCCAATTGAGTACCATTTAGATTTCTTCTTGATCTAGGCCATAAGAAATTAAGGTCTTCAGTAACTATATCCAATTATCAGGCTCAGAAGGATAACTAATATCACTGTCTATGGCCTATAATATCTAGGAGGTTTATAGAAACTCTGTGATCAACTAATCAAAAAGATGGAATCCATTTCTGGTAGGTGATATAGTATCATCCTCAGTGCCCTCTCCATTTAATTCATTTATATAGATGAGGATATTTTGTGAAATTTTATTATAGTAGGCATACAAATGGCTTTTCAAATGGTTCTTTCCTGGAAAACTGTCTTCTCCTTGGTCTCTTATTAGGTCCCTGAGATCTGCAGATAATCTAATATTAAAGTTTTATATAGCTAAGTATGAAAAAAAACAATCAATATTTGTTTTTCTACATCTTGTTTATCACAAAAGGTGATTTTTTTTCAAGCTCCATCCATGTTTTGCAAATTTCATTTTTTTAAGAACTGAATATTTTATTGAGTAAAAATACCACATTTTTATTATCTGGTTATAAAGTCCATCAAACCTTTTTCAAATTTCTGGCTCTTATGAGTAGAGTAATAAATATTATGGATGAACAAGTATCTCAGTAGTAGTATGTAGAGTATTTGGGTATATGTCAAACACTGGTATAGCTGGAATTTGTGGTTGATCAACTGACATCCTGTTTTTACTTCTGCAAAGGTATTCATAGTGACTATAATATGTTACATTTAACAGCAAAAATAATTGTTCCATTTCCCCCAATTCATGGTCAGCATGTGCTGATAATTGTTTTCTTAATCTTGACCATGCTGATTAGAACAAGATAAAATCTCAAATTATTTGTAAATTTAAATTTCCCTGGTGGATATGGATGTTAAAATTTCTAAAGAATTTCTTAACAATTTGTGTTTCATCTTATCTGAACTCTGTGCTTAATTGTGTCTCAGTTACCATTGATGGAAAAAACAGTGTAGTCCATGACAAACCCAAATTCACACAATATCTTTCAAGGAATACAGCCCTTGAAAGAATAATAAATGGAAAACTCCAACACAAGGAGGGAAATGACACCCTACAAAAAGCAAGATTTTCCTTCAACAACCCCCCAAAAATAACGACAAGAACAGAATCCAAATTATAACAACAAAAATAAAAGGAAGTAACAATTACTTTCCTTAATATCTCTTAATATCAGTAGACTCAATCCCCCAATATAACACATAGACTAAGAGACTGGCTACATGTACAGGACCCAACATTTTGCTACATACAGGAAACCCACCACAGGGACAAAGACAGACACTGCATCAGTGTAAGAGGCTGAAAAACAATTTTCCAAGCACAGTCTGATGAAACAAGCTGGAGTAGCCATTCTAATATTGAATAAAATCAACTTCCAACCCAAAGTTATTAAAAAAGACAAGGAGGGGCACTTCATACTCATCAAAGAAATAATCGTCCAAGATGAACTCTCAATTCTGAGTGTCAATGCTCAAAATGCAAGGGCATCCCCATTGATTAAAGAAACTTTAGTAAAGCTCAAACCACACATTTTAACACACATAATAATAGTGGGAAATTTTAGCACCCAACTCTCATCAATGAACAGATCCTGGAAATGAAAACTAAGCAATGACACAGTGAAACTAACAGAAGATATGAAACAAATGGATTTAACAGATATCTAAAGAATATTTTACCCTAAAAATAAGACATATCTTCTCAGTATCTCATGGTACCTTCTCAAAAAGTGACCATAAAATCAGTCACAAAACAGGCCTCAACAGAAAGAAAAATATTGAAGTTATCCTATGCATCCTATCAGATCACCATGGACTAATGCTGATCTTCAATAACAACATAAAGAATAGAAAGCCAGTGTTGATGTGGAAGCTGAAAAATACTCTATTCAATGAAAACTTGGTCAAGGAAGAAATAAAGGAATAAAAGACTTTTTACAGTTTAATGAAAATGAAGTCACAATATACCCAAAATTAAGGGACACAATGAAAGCAGTCTTAAAAGGAAAACTAATACATCTGAGTGCCTCCAAAATGAAATTAAAAGAGCACACACTAGCAGCTTGACAGCATACCTAAAAGTTCTAGAACAAAAGGAAGCAAATTCACCCAAAAGGAGAAGACAGCAGGAAATAATCAAACTCAGGGCTGAAATCAATCAAGAAGAAAGAAAAAGAACTTTACAAAGAATCAACCAAACCAGATGTTTTTTGAGGAAATCAACAAGAGAAATAAACCCTTAGCCAGACTAACTAGAGGGCACAGGGACAGGATCCTAATTAACAAAATCATAAATGAAAAGGGTGACATAACAACAGACCCTGAGGAAATCCAAAGCATCATCAGATCCTACTACAAAAGTCTATACCCAACAAAACCGGAAATCCTGGATGAAATAGACAATTTTCAAGACAGATACCAGGTACCAAAGTTAAATCTGGATCAGATTAATGATCTAAACAGCCCCATATCCCCTAAAGAANTAGAAGCAGTCATTAATAATCTCCCAACCAAAAAAGCACAGGACCAGGATGGGCTTAGTGCAGAGTTCTATCAGACCTTCAAAGAAGACCTAATTCAAATTTTAGAGTTTAATGAAAATGAAGCCACAATATACCCAAACTTAAGGGAAGGCAGTCTTAAGAGGAAAACTAATACCTCTGAGTGACTCAAACTATTTCACAAAAAAAGAAACAGAAAGACTCTGACAAATTCATTCTTTGAAGTCACAATTACTCTGATTCCTAAACCACACAAAGAATCAACAAAGAAAGAGAAGTTCAGACCAATTTCCCTTATTAATATCAATGCAAAAATACTCAATAAAATCCTCACAAACCGAGTCCAAGAACACATCAAAATGATCATCCATCATGATCAAGTAGGGTCCATCCCAGGGATGCAGGGATCGTTTAATATACAGAAATCCATCAATGTAATCCACTAAAATTTGAAACTCAAAGACAAAAAATACAAGATCATCTCGTTAGATGCTGAGAAAGCATTTGTCAAAATTGAATACCCATGCATGATAAAAGACGTGGAAAAATCAGGAATTCAAGGCCCATACCTAACCATAATAAAACAAAAATACAGCAAACAAGTAGCCAATATCAAAATAAATAGAGAGAAACTTGAAGCAGTCCCACTAAAATCAGGGACTAAAATGCTGCCCATTTTTCCCCTTCCTATACAATATAGTACATGAAGTCCTGGCCAGAACAATTTGACAACAAAAGGAGATCAAGGGGATCCAAATTGGAAAGGAAGAAGTCAAAATATCATTATTTGCATATGATATGATAGAATATATAAGTGATGCTAAACATCCCACCAGAGAACACCTAAACATGAAAAACAGCTTCAGTGCAGTAACTGGATATAAAATTAACTCAATCAAATCAGTGGCCTTTCTCTACACAAAAGATAAACAGGATGAGAAAGAAATTAGGGAAACAACACACTTCACAATAGTAACAAAAATATAAAATACCTTGGTGTGACTAAAGAAGTGAAAATTCTGTATGACAAGAACTTCAAATCACTGAAGAAAAAATTGAAGATCTCAAAAGATGGAAAGATCTCCCATGCTCATGGATTGTCAGGATTAATATAGTAAAAATGGCTATCCTGCCAAAAGCAATCTACAGATTCAATGCAATCTCCATCAAAATTCCAATTCAATTCTTCACTGAGTNAGAAAGGGCAATTTGCAAATTCATTTGGAATAATAAAAAACTTAGGAAAAGCAAAAACTATTCTGAACAATAAAAGAACCTTGGGGGGAATCACCATGCATGACCCCAAGCTGTACTACAGAATAATTGT
>NW_018394090.1:0-1063 GCF_900095145.1 Mus pahari
CACTAGAGTTCTGTTTAGGACATTTCTGCCTGTCCCAATGAGTACAAGGCTCATTTCAAATTTCTTTTCTATTAGGTTCAGTATATCTGGTTTTATGTTTAGGTCCTTCATTCACTTGGACTTGACCTCTGTGCACGATGTCAACTATGGATATATTTTCATTTTTCTACATACTGACTGTCAAAGCAAAACCATTTACTGAAGATACTTTCTTTTTTCCAATGTATATTTTTTCATCTTTGTCAAATGAGTGAGTGGTTTTATTTCTGGGTCTTTTTTTTTCCTTTGGTTTTTTTGAGACAGGATTTCTCTGTATAGCCCTGGCTATCCTGGAGCTCACTCTGTAGACCAGGCTGGCCTCAAACTCAGAAATCCACCTGCCTCTGCCTCCCAAGTGCTGGGATTAAAGGTGTGCCACCACACCCAGCTCTATTTCTGNGCCTTCAATTCTATTCCACTGATGAGTGTGTCAGCCTCTGTACCACGCAGTTTTTATCACTATTGCTGGGTAATACAGCTGAAGGTCAGAGAAGGTGATTCCCCCTGAAGTTCTTTTATTGTTAAGAATTGTTTTCACTATTCTGTTTTTTGTTTGTTTGTTTTNCCAGATGAATTTGAGAATTGCTCTTTCCATGTCTTTGAAGACATGTGTTGTACTTTTGATGGGGATTTCATTGTATCTGTAGATCGCTTTTGGTATGATGGCTATTATTACTTTGTTAATCCTGCTGATCCATTAACTTGGCAGATCTCTCCATTTTCTGAGGTCTTCTTTCTTCAGAGCCTTGAAGTTCTTGTCATACTGATATTTCACTTGTTTGGTTAGAGTTTCCCCAAGAGAATTTACATTATCTGAGGCTCTCATGCATGGTGTTGTTTTCCTATTTTGTTTTTCTGAGACAGGGTTTCTCTGTATAGCCTTGACTACCCTGGAACTCACTTTGTAGACCAGGCTAGCCTGGAACTCAGAAATCTGCCTGCCTCTGCCTCCTAAGTGCTGGGATTAAAGGCATGCACCACCANTGCTCAATGTTTTCATAATTTCTTTCTCAGTCCGTTTATC
>NW_018394090.1:2545-3472 GCF_900095145.1 Mus pahari
TATATTCTTTGGTTTTATGTTGAAGTGTTCTGTAGATACCTGTTAAATCCATTTGGTTTATAACCTCTATTAGTTTCACCATGCCTCTTTTTAGTTTCTGTTTCAATGACCTGTCCATTAGTGAGTGTGGAGTTTTGANGTTTANCACTATTATTTTGTGGGGTTCAATGTGTGGTNTCTTTTGGGGGGATAGGGGGCTTTAGTAAAGTTTCCTTTATGAATGTTNGTGCCCTTTTATTTGGGATATAGATGTTCAGAACTGACACTTTCTCGTGGTGAATTTTTCCTTTCAT
Organism: Mus pahari; assembly: GCF_900095145.1. NCBI lineage: Eukaryota > Metazoa > Chordata > Mammalia > Rodentia > Muridae > Mus > Mus pahari. Next base: position 2,839 of record NW_018394090.1, read on the forward strand.
GAGTATGAACTACACTTCCCCAACTCACTTGATAACTTTTGGACTGAAAGTCTATTTTATTGGATATTATGANGGCAATTCCTCCTTGTTTCTTGGGACAATTTGTTTAGAAGACTTTTTCCATATCTTTTACTCATGGTAGTGTCTTTGTTATTTAAGTGTGTTTTTTGTATGTAGCAAAATTTTGGATCNTGTTTACATATCCACTCTGTTAGCTTCTGTGTTTTTATTGGAGAATTGAGTCCATTGATATTGTGAGATATTAANTCAGATGATTGTTAGTTCCTGTTATTTTTGTTCTTGTAGGAGGCACTATGTTGATATGATTCTCTGTTGGTTTTTTGGTTTTTTTTGTGTGTGTGAGATTATTAGTGTCTTGTTTTTGGGTGAGGGTACACACTCTGTGCTGGAGTTTTTCTTTTAGAATTGTCTGTAGGGCTGGATTGATAGAGAGATATTGTTTAAATTTATTTTTGTCCTGGAATATTTTGGTTTCTTCATTTATATTGATTGCGACTTTTTCTGGGTATAGTAGCCTCTGTTGGTGTTTGTATTCTCTTAATGTCTGCATGACCTCTCTCCAGGCTCTTCTGGCTTTTGGTGTCTCTGTTGAGAAGTCTGGTGTGATTCTGAT
>NW_018394091.1:0-6523 GCF_900095145.1 Mus pahari
AGTGAGGTAACCCAATCACAAAAGAACTCACATGATATGCACTCACTGATAAGTGGATATTAGCCCAGAAACCTAGAATACCCAAGATACAATTTGTAAAACACATGAAACTCAAAAAGAACGAAGACCAAAATGTGAACACTTCACCTATTCTTAGAATTGGGAACAAAAGTCCCATGGAAGGAGTTACAGGGACAAAGTTTGGAGCTGAGAAGAAAGGATGGACCATCCAGAAATTGCCCCACCTGGGGGTCCATCCCATAATCAGCCACCAAACACAGACACTATTGCATAAGCCAGCAAGATTTTGCTGAAAGGACCCTGATATAGCTGTCTCTTGTGAGGCTATGCCAGTGCCTGGCAAACAGAGAAGTGGAGGCTCACAGTCAGTTCCTGGATGGAACACATGGCCCCCAGTGGAGGAGCTAGAGAAAGTACCCAAGGAGCTGAAGGGGTCTGCAACCCTATAGGTGGAACAGCAATATGAAATAGACAGTACCTCCAGAGCTCATGTCTCTAGCTGCATATGTAGCAGAAGAACGTCTAGTCAGCCATCATTGGGAAGAGAAGCTCCTTCGTCTTGCAAACTTTATTTGCCCCAGTACAGGGGAACAGCAGGGACAAGAAGTGGGAGTGGGTAGTGGGGGAGCAGAGGGGGGAGGGTATAGGGACTTTGGGGATATCATTTTAAATGTAAATGAAGTAAGTACCTAATAAAAATTGGAAAAATAATGTTAAGTATTTTAAAATCATTACCATTTTGAGAAAAATCTCATGTGCTTTGATAATTCCTACTCTCCTATTTACCCAACTTTATGTTCATCGACTCTAGTGTGTGCCTGATATAAGTGATATTTTAGGCAAATGTTATTAGTGCATACAGGGTTTTATAGTTGATTTTAAAATATAGAAATGGAAATAGAGTTATATAATTCACCCCAATTCCACCTTCCATTTCTTCCCAGATGTCTTCTCTTGTCCTCATTACATACCCCCCATTCTCCTTTCTTCCTCCCTCTTCTCTTCTTTCTCTTCCTCCTCCTCCTCCTCCTCCTCCTCCTTCTCCTCTTCCTCCTCAATATCAGCATTACTATTAGTATTATTATGTAAATGCATGTACATCCATAAAGACACTGCCTCATGAGTATATCTTTTTTGTTGCATGTGGTCTATATGATTTCATGGCTTACCATTATCCAATAAAAAAACCAATTAGTAGGTTCATCATATGTAGAGGATAACTGTTCTTATCCCAGCAGTCATATGTAGCTCCCTCATTAAGGGTAGACCTCTGAAATTTTTCTTTTCCCACATTAACACATCTACTGGTTTGGTAATTTTCCCCCATCTTCCTTGTAGCCATCTCTCAGATGCTGCACGCCCCAGACCTCCCTTCCGCAGAGGTGGAGCAAAGATGACACATTCGCCAAGGCAGGGTTTGAGCAGCTTCCACAGCCTCTTGCTACAGCTTCATTTATTCCCTCTATAGCTCACCCCAGCTCTCTACAGCAGTTCAGCTTCTACCCTCTGCTTCTCAGCTTCTCCTCAGCTCACCTCAGCTCCTCCTACTTTATTCTGGGATCGCCCAATTTATCCCCTTCCACCCTCTGCTCTTGGCTCTCATCATTCATCATCCAATCAGCATTCAGCACAAGTCATGCACGCAGACAGGGTGGGTGTTGAAAGGCCAGTGACTCAATATCATGCTGTATGGTGCTATATGACAGGTGGACAGCACATAATCACTCAGGTGCACATAATCAAGTTTTTGGTAATCAAGCAGGGAATCACAGGGCTTGACATGAACCAGGGTGTCGTCTTGGCTCACAAGGCTGCAGCCACAGCCACACCTGCTTCCCACACTCAGAGAGCTTTTTGTAATAGATTGCTTGAGATTCTCCTTCTTATAATGCTTTTGCCTCTTCTTCTGAATGTTCCTTGAGCTATACGTGAAAAACTTTTGATTTAAAAGTTTTGATTGAGCCGGGTGTGGTGGCAGCCTTTAATCCCAGCACTTGGGAGGCAGAGGCAGGAGGATTTCTGAGTTCAAGACCAGCCTGGTCTACAAAGTGAGTTCCAGGACAGCCAGGACTATACAGAGAAACCCTGTCTCAAAAAAAAAAAAGTTTTGATTGTGGGTGTATCTGTCTGGTACCCCTGAAATATGTTGGTATTTTCACTGTATCCAATTATGGCTTTCTGTGATGGTCCCCCATTTGTGACTATTGTGAAGGGTGTCCTTTCCCTATTTACTTGCTCAACTTGCTTAACATTTGTATAAAGGAAGGCTACTGCTTTGTTTGAGTTAATTTTATATCTGGCTACTTTGCTGAAGTTTTTTAAATCAACTGTAGAAATTCTCTGGTACAATTTTTTTGGGGGGGTTGGATATATGTACTTTCATATCAACGGCAAATAGTGATACTTCAACTTCTTTTCCAATTTTTATTCCTTTGTTTTCCTTTTGTTGTCTAAATGCTCTGGCTAGAACTTCAAATACTATATTGAATAGAAATTGGGAGCGTGAACATCCTTGTTTTGTCCCTGATATTAGCTGGATTGCTTCAAGTTTTTCTCCATTTAATTTGTTTTAATTTGGCTGCTGGTTTGCTGTATATTGATTATATTATGTTTAGGTATGGGGTCTGAATTCCTGACCTTTCCCATACTTTTACCATCAAAGGGTATTGTATTTGGTCAAATGCTTTTCCAGCATCTAATGAGATGATTGTGTGATTTTAAAATATAATTTGAGTGTATTTATATAGTGGGTTACCTTAATGAATTTTCATATGTTCAACCAACATTGCATCCCTGGAATGATCATGATGAATGATCATTTTGATGTGTTCTTAGATTCAGTTTGCTACAAGTTTATTGAGTATTTTTGCATTGATATTCATAAGTAAAATTGGTCTGAAGTTCTGTTTCTTTGCTGGGTCTTTGTGTGGCTTAGATATCAGAGTAATTGTGTTATTATAGAATGAATTAGGTAGGGTTTTTTCTTTTTCTATTTTAAAGAATAGCTTGAGGAGTGTTGGTATTAGCTGTTATTTGAAGGTCTGTTCGAATTCTGCAGTAAAGCTATCTTGTCCTGGGATTTATTTGATTGGAATTTTTAAAATGAGTCCCTTTATTTCCTTAGGGGATATGGACCTGTTTACATAGTTCACCTGCTCTCGATTTAACTTTGGTACATGATATCTGTTTCAAAAATCATCCATTTTATCTAAATGTTCTAACTTTTTTTGAGTATAGGTTTTTGTATTAGAATCTGATAATTTTTTTGGATTTCCTCAGTTTTTGTTGTTATGCCTCCCTTTTCATTTTTGAGGGTTTTTAAAAATTAATATTTTTGAGGCTTAGTATAACTAGATAGGGTGGTAGTGGTTCATAAACTTTACAGATGACACAATGATGAGTTATCAGGATTGCACATGGCTTACTTATGCTTAGATATGAATAATAACGTATGTCATAAAATATAAATATACATACAATCTCACTATTTCAGCATATTTTGTGGGAGAAACTTTTCTTTTTTAAATTATTTTTATGTTTTCTTCGTTTACGTTTCAAATGTCATTCCTTTTCCTAGTTTCCTCTCGAAAAATACCCTATACCCTACCCCGTCCCCCTACTCCCCAACCCACCCACTCCCACTCCTTGGGCCTGATACTCCCCTATATTGGGACCTAGAATCTTCGCAAGACCAAGTGTCTCTCCTCCCACTGATGGCCAACTAGGCCATCCTCTGCTACATATGCATTTGGATACTGTCCCTAGGCCCTTTAGTTAGTTTGTGACAGAGTTTACCCATCTTGTTGATTTTCTGAAAGAACCAGCTTTTGTTAATTTTTGAATCACTGTCTGTATTTCAATTTGGTTGACTTCCACCCTGAGTTTGACTTTTTCCTATCTTTTACTCCTCTTGGGGGGTGTTTTCTAGGGCTTTCAGGTATGCTGTTAAGTTCTTAGTGTAGGAATTCTCCAATTTCTTTATGAGGGCACTTAGTGTTATGAATTTTCCTCTTAGCACTGCTTTCATTTTGTCCCATAAGTTTGGTATGTAGTGCTTTCATTTTTGTTGAATTTAAAATAATCTTTAATTTCTTTCTTCCTTTATTCACTGACAAAGTTATTGATTAAAGAATTTTTCAGTTCCCATTGGCATATGGGTTTTCTGTTGTATTTGTTGGTACTGAAATCTAGCTTCAGTTCCTGGTGACCTAATAGAATTCATAGGATTATTTCAATCTTCTTGCATCTGAGGAGGCTTGTTTTGAGACTGGCTATATGGTCAGCTTTGGAAACGGTACCATGAGGTGCTGAGAAGAAGGTATATTCTTTTGTTTTAGGGTGAAATGTTCTGTAGATATCTGTTAAATCCATTTGGTTCATAAGCTCTATTAGTTTCACTGTGTCTGTTTAGTTTTTGTTTTCCACTCTTATTGTTTGGGCTTCAATGCATGTTTTGAGCTTTAGTAAAGTTTCTTTTATGAGTGTGAGTACCCTTACTTATTTGTTCAAAACTGAGTGTTTCTCATGGTGAAGTTTTCCTTTAATGAATTGTCCTTCCTCCTCCCTGTGATAATTTTTGGATGAAATTCTATTTTAGTGGATATTAGGATCGCCTGCTTGTTTCTTAGGACTGTTTTCTTGGAATAGTTTTTTCCAGTCTTTAACTCTGAGGAATAGCTGCCTTTGTCATTGAGATGTGTTTTTTGTATGCAGCAAAATACTAGATCCTAATTTCATATGCAGTCTGTTAATGTAGGTCTTTTTACTAGGGTCTTGAGTTCATTGATATTGAGAGGTACTAGAGACAGAAGATTATTAGTTCCTGTTATGTTTACTGTAGTAGGTGGTATTGTTTGTATGTGATCTTTTCCTTTTAGGTTTTATTTTTTGTGTATGATATGATTAATATCTTGTTTTTTGATTGGAGAAGGTACCCTCCTTGTTTTGGAGTTTTTCTTCTAGAATCCTCTTTAGAACTGGATTTGTAGATAGATATTATTTAAATTTGTATTTGTCATAGAATATTTTGATTTCTCCATCTATGGTGATTGAGAGTTTTGCAGGGTATAGTAGACTTTATTGGCATTTGTGTTCTCTTAGAGTTTGCATGACCCTGTCCAGGCTTTTCTGTCTTTTTGTGTCTCTGTTGCGAAGTCTGGTATAATTTTGATAGGTCTACCATCATACTTTACTTGACCTTTTTACTCTGCTAGGTTTTAATATTCTTTCTTTTTTTCTGTGCATTTAGTGTTTTGATTATTATATGATGAGAGGACTTTCTTTTTTGGTCAAATCTACTTGGTGTTCTATTGTCTTCTTGAACATTCATTGCCATCTCTTTCTTTAGGTTGGGGAACTTTTCCTCTCTGATTTTGTTGAAGATACTTTTGGGTCCTCTGATGTGGGAACGTTTGTTTTCTTCTATTCCTATTTTTCTTAGGTTTGGTATTTTCAGTGGGTCCTGAATTTCCTGCATGTTATGGATGAGGAGTTTTTGCTTTTTTCATATTTTCTTTTGACTATTTCATCTGTATCTTCTAAGGTATTTTGTATCCTTGATATTCTCTCTTCTATTTCTTGTATACTGTTGTTGATTCTTGCATCTGTAGTTCCTGACCTCTTTCCTAGGTGTTCCATTTTCAGGGTTGCCTCCATTTGTGTTTTCTTTATTAGTTCTTCTTCCATTTTTAAGTCTTGGGCCACTTTGTTCAATTCCTTCATCAGTTTGATTATATTTTCTTGTATTTATTTAAGGGACTGGTTTGTTTGGTCTCCAAGGGCTTCTACCTGTTTATCTGTGTTTTCCTGTTTTTCTTTCACTGAGTTATGTATAACTTCCTTTAAGGACTCGATTATCTTCATGAGGTAGGACTTTATGTCAGCATCCTGGTTTTAAGGAGTATTTGTGTGTCCAGAGCTTGCTGTGATGGAAGAACTGGGTTCTGATTGTGTCAGAGTATATTGGCTTCTGCTACTTATGGTCTTGTGCTTGTCTCTCACCATCTGGCTTTCTCCAGTGTTAACTGACCTGGGTGTCTCTGTTTGTGTCTTGCACCTTGTGACTCTGGGTTGCTTAAGATCTCCTTGGAGGCCTGTGGCCCTAGCTGTAGCAGATTCCTTGCATGCATTCTGAATGTGTGGTCTTCAGAGGAGCAGAGAATCTGATGGTCTACACAGTCAGAATAGTGGGCAGAGTTCTCCAAGTCCTCTTTAATAAGGGTTGACAGCTATAATTATTTTCAGAGGAATGTGACCCTTCCTTTTCTAGAATACAATCATTGCAAATAATTCCTTCACTAGATATGGTACATCATGCCCAACTACCATGTTAGAGTTTTTCTGGCTTTGGCTTGTACAGTTCTTGTTCAACCTGTGACATTTGCTGTGAGTTCATATGAACAGCTGTCCTGCTATTTCCAGAGCACATTTTCTTTTCTTTTCTTTTCTTTTCTTTTCTTTTCTTTTCTTTTCTTTTCTTTTCTTTTCTTTTCTTTTCTTTTCT
>NW_018394091.1:6758-10580 GCF_900095145.1 Mus pahari
TCTTTCTTTCTTATTGACTACTTTATTTAATTACATTTTAAATGTGATCTTCTTTCCAGTTTCCCCTCAAACCCTCCTAATTCTTCCTCTTCCTTCCCCACTTCTATATGGGAGCTCCCCCACCCACAAACCCACTCCCACCTCACTACCCTGGCATCCCCTTACACTGGGCATCAAGCCCTCACAGGAACAAGGGCCTCTGACATTGTTTTCTTGTAGTCATCTCCCACTTTTTATTTCTTTTTCTTTAGTGATCGGTGAATATTTCAAGGAAGGGGGATATTATATATATTATATTTAGCACTGAACATTTTCAGTCTCTTAATCTGTGATGCTTCACCTTTTGTTGCCTTTGTAGTGGTCATCATCTACTATAAGAAGAAGCTTCTCTTACAGTGGTTACAATATGTCTTATAGGTGTGTCTTTCTTCTGGAGTATGATTGACATATTATAGCCCATATTCTGTCTTAAGACCTAAGTAGTGCCAGTAACTTCTTGACTATTGGTGAAAAGTTGTAGCCATCTCAACTCTCTCTATAGAGATTAGCTCTGGCTCAAGCTTGTGTGGGTCTCACAAATATTGTCACTGTATGTTGATAAGTGCAGCTACCTTGCTGTGTCCAGGAGACACTGTTTCCCTATAGCCATTCACCTCTAACTTCTAGATTGTTCTTCAACTCTTCCATGACACCTAAGCCTTAATTAGAAGTTATGAGATATAAATGTCTCATTTAGTGCTGAGTATACCATAGTTTCTTTTTGCTCTGTGTCTTGTATAGTTGCATTTCTCTGTGTTGTCATATACTCCACATAGGATTTTTTTCTGATCTGGGTTGTGAGATGCGTTAAGCAATGAATATCATGCAAAGTTATTTGGAATTCATTAATACTAAGACACCAGTTAATATGTCTTACTGGTCAAGTTGTTATTGCAGGTCACAGAGTTTTAATTTGGGTAATCTTGATCATTACTTTTCTTCTCTGATATCCCATGTTGCACCTTCAAGCACTATGAGAATTGTCTTATATCAAAGATTTGAGAATATTAAATTAATTAGTTAAGGATGCACCTGCAAACCTTAAAATATACCAAACAAAGAATATCATAAAATATAGACTGGACAAAACCTGTGTGTATTAGCTGCATGCTTTTAATTCTATCACTAAAGAGTTATAGATGAGTAGATATCTGTGAGTTTGAGTCCAGACTGGATAACATAATAAATTACAGAACAATCATGGCTCATGTAGAGGTATCTTGTCTCAAAAAACAAAACAAAACAAAACAAAACAAAAAACAAAAAAAACAAAACAGCAGCAAAACCAAAAAAATAATAAACAAGAGCTTATCAAAATGAAGGATGAGATAAAGTAATGAAATAAAAACAGTCAAAATGCAGAGAAGAAAAAGAAAATGATTATTTTCTTTTTTTTCTTCTAGGTTCATTTTTGTATTGGTTATTTATTTACATTTCAAATATTATACCTCCTCCCAGCTTCCTCTTCACAATCCCACTATGTTCTTGTTCTTCTCTGTCCCCATGCCTCTATGAGGGTGTTCTCCCACCCACCAACCTATTCCTCCCTCAGTACCCTAGCATTCCCCTATCCTGGGTAGAACATCCAAAGGATCAAGAGGTTTTCCTCCCAGTGACGCCTGCTAAGGCATTCCTTTGCTGCATATCCAAGTGTATGCTTTGGTTGTGGTTTAGTCCTTGGGAACCTTGGGGTGGGGGTCTGATTGGTTGATGTCATTCTTCCTATGGGAACTATGAGAAAGAAACTATGAAACAATTGCAAACCCGTTCAGCTCCTACAGTCCTTGCCTTAACTTCTCCTTTGGAGCTTCTATGCTTTGAAAGATTAACAATAGAAAAGATGCACAGAGAAACTGTGAAACAATGTTTGAAATTATTTGAAAATATTTAATAAAATCAACCAAAAGAGAGAGTGGGACCAAATTATTACAACTGAAGGTGAAATGGGAGAGAATATAGCTGACACTGATGAAATTCAGATAATCGTTATGACTTACTAAAGGGTTATGTCTCATCATACTTGAAAATCCAAATGAAAAAAAAAATCATATATCCTGTTAAAACCAAGTCAATGAATAATTCTAATAGACCCATAGCATTCAATGAGATAGGAACATTAATTAAAAATATCTGACCTACATTAGGCCATGACCAGGTGGATTCAGTTCAGAATTCTGCCAGAACTTCAATTATGACCTAGTTCCAATACTCCCCAATGTATTCAGTAAAACAGAAAATGTGGTAATATTTTAAAATATTTCTATAGTTTGATATTACCCTGACAACAAAACTAGGCAAGGCCTGAAAGAAAGACAGCAAGAAAAGAAGGAAGGATGAAAATTTAGGACAACATTCTTGGTGATTGTGGAGAATTTTTTCAATAAAGTATTTGTTACCAATTTCATAAATACATCAAGAAGACTGTCCTCTATGATCTAGTTGGATTCATCCTAGAGTTTCAGGGATGGTTCTATGCATATAAATGATTAAATATTATCAATTTATTTATTCTTCTGTGGCACTGAGTATATTGACTAATGTTCTAATAAAATTCTCATGACAGCCCATATCTTTAAGATGCACAGAGAAACTATGAAACAATTTTCTAATTAAATCACTTCTTTAATTAAATCTGATGTATTTCCACCAACTCTTCTGACTGGCAGTTCTGCCTGTTATTTCTGCACAAGTTAATACGTTGTGTGTATTTGCCTAGAAAAAGACTTTCTTTTGCTGTGACAGTGAATACTACTTACTCAAGAAGTTTCTGTATTGAAAAATCTGATTAAGTATTTGATATGTAATGATTTTAATTACTCTTCCATATAAAGTGACAGGAAAGGTTAAAAAATTCAATTCTAACCTGTGAGAGGCATGTGTATCCATATGAAAATTTTACTCTCCACTCCTTTTTGGAAAAATAAAAAAATGTCTGACAGTAAAGAATATAATTGATGTTTAAAAGCCCGGCATAGCCACGCTGATTTAAAGGACTTCTTTTTCACTTAAGTGTTTATGAATATATTCAAAACACTGCTACTTTTAGTGATTCTTTTTTTATTAGATATTTTTTATTCACATTTCAAATGTTATCCCCTTTCCTACTTTCCCCTCCAAAAATCCTCTATCCCCTCCCCATTGCCCTGCTCCCCAACCCACCCACCCCCATTTCTGGTCCTGGCATTCCCCTATATTGGGGCATAGAGACTTCAAAGGACCAAGGGCCTCTCTTCCCATTCATAGCTGACTAGGTCATCCTCTGCTACAAATATAGCTCGATCCACAATTTCCATTATGTGTTTTCTTTGACTTGTGTTATAGTTCTAAGGAGCTCTGAGGGTACCGGTCCATTCATATTGATGTTCCTTCTATGGGGCTTCAGTCCCCTTCAGCTCCCTGAGATTTCTCTGGCTCCTTCNCTGGGAACCTTGTGCTCCATAAAATGGATGAATGTGAGCATCCACTTCTGTGTTTGNCAGGCACTAGCAGAGCCTCGCAGGAGACAGCTATATCAGGCTTCTGTCAGCAGGCTCATGTTGGCATCTGCCTAGTCTGGGTTTAGTGGTTGTTTATGGGGTGGATCCCCAAGTGTGGCAGTCTCTGGATNGTGACTCTTTTAGGCTCTGCTCCTTCGTCTCTGTAACTCCTTCCATGGGTATTTTGTTCCCCATTCTAAGAAGAAATGAAGTATCCACAATTTGGTCTTCCTTCTTCTTGAGTATTATGTGTTTTGCAAATTGTATCTTGGGTATTCTAAATTTCTGGGCTAATATCCACTTATCA
>NW_018394092.1:0-33802 GCF_900095145.1 Mus pahari
AGAGTGGATGGGTTGGGAAGCAGGGCAGAGGGAGGGTACAGGGGACTTTCAGAGAGGAAGCTAGGAAAGGGGATAGCATTTGAAATATAAATAAAAAATTTTATAAATTAATAATAATCAAAAAAACCTCTTTTGCAAATTGCGGTGGACTTTGAAATCCTTGTGCTCACCTGGGTTTCCAGTGGACTCAGGGCATAACATCAGGAATCTACAAAATGAATCTATATCAGCATATGAAAACATGTTATCATTCATGGCTTTTTATTTATGTGTATCACAGAGAAGTGAGTCCATCAGCTGATAAACTGATAATCAAAACCAAATAGGAGAATGTTATTGGTGCAGAGATTATCACCATTTACAAAATATTCAAAACTCCGACGTAAAACAGTGCATGTTTTCTGCCATATGGGAGGTAAAACAAAACAGAAGCAGAAGACAACAAAACAGAAGTTGTTCCATTTTAGAACAGAAAGGGTCTGGTGTGAGGAGGGAATTGAGAGAATGGGGTAGGTAATGAAGGAGGTAATCAAGTACATGATTCACTTGTATGAATATATCATAAAGAAGCCTATTGTTTTGAACCACTTACTTATATTTTATATGTGTTAATTGAAATATACTTTCTAAGAATAATCTATAAGGCATGGAAGTAGTAGAGGTTACATAGGAAGAGGAGAAGGACACATAAGAGTGAGGACCTAAGAGAGCAGAGGTGGCAGTGGGACAGGGGGATATGGTTGGAATGTGTGACACTCGTGTATGTATGTCATAAACCTACTATCTCATACTATGAATATATACTCAAAATAAATTTGGTGGCCAAGTAAAGTTGTTGAAATATCCCTTTAATAGTAGTGGATCCTAGAATTATCTCTTTTGTCGGTGAGGGAATTGGATGGGCTTTTGGGGATTGCACACATGCCTGACTAGTGTTCCATCCCTGGGCTACATTCTGAGGTCCCAGAACATCCTCTTTCAATGTGTGGGTATCATGTCCTCTTCTCTTTGCTGTCTGCATTTCTGATAGTTAGCCTTGGATATTTGAAAGAGATTTTGGACAGATTCACTCACCTGGGAGTTGACTTCTTTGCATCTAGTCTCAGTCTCACGGCAGACGCTTATCTTCACATGTCCTGGGACAGGCTTCCCATAGGTATATCTGTCACAAGGTAAATTCACAGAAACCAAAGATCTTTCTAAAGCAGAGAAACACTGTCTTCTCACTGATTCTGTGTAGTTTCATAACGACAACAAACATGGCCCATTATTATTACCTCCTGACAACTTCTAAGCGTATATGTTAAGAATAGAGGATGTAAATTAATAGATAGATAGATAGATAGATAGATAGATAGATAGATAGATAGATAGATAGTAAAAAAATTAGTCCTATTAAAAACCTATGGAAGACATGGTTTTCTCTTTTTTTGTGGATCTGAATAAGATTAAGTAAGCAAACCAGGATCCTCAGCTACTAAATGATGGGGCAGAGACAAACAGGGGTCTAGGAATCATACAGAACTGCTGTCACAAACATCCTCAATCCTCTGCCTTTGTTCTACCATTTTAGTTTTTGAGCATGCCCATTGTAATGACAAGCAACTGTGAGCTAAGTTGTGTCTTCCATTTGATTTAGGCACATATTGCTTCTAGACTTAAATAGAATTTTTAGTTGTTGTAGTAAATGTCTTCATTTATCAGGTACAGAAATGCAAGCAGAAGACTGAGATGTCTAAAGGTTAAACTTGAGCAGCAGTGGTTTGACCTGGAGGCAGACTAAGAGCTCTTGTTTCTGTGCTCTTTCTGTCAGCCAATAAGAGGCCAGCAAGATGCCTTGACTTGGGGCCTGTGATCTCTTCACATAGTGAGTGGATCATATTAGGTCCCTTTCTGCCTCCAAAGGCAGAACCTCTTTATTTCCTCATAAGATTGATTTTTATCTATTGATATCAGCAATGTATGCAGTGAAAGATTGCAAAGTAATCTATACAGAGTAGGAAGGAACACAAACAAGCACCACAGGGGAAACATTCTAGTGGGGGAAGGACACAACGGTAGCATTTTCTACATATTCTACAAAGAGTCATCATCCCAGGGATTTTCTGTGTCTGAGTACATTCTTATGGATAGAAGCATAGAAGCGGGCAACTCACTTCCCACATGCAGTCACAATGAGTATTTCATCATTCACATAGATGGCATTTGGGACCTTCAGTTCGACATTGAATTTGGGAAGCACTATTGGGAGAGAGAGGAGTCACTCAGGTGTGGAATGACCTGTCTAGTTGCCTAAAAGACTACTCTCTGCACAGAAATAGTGATTCTACATTATTAAGGCATCTCCCACCTCAATAAATTTAGAATGTTGAGTGGTTAAGCATTATGTCACCTCTTGCAAATCACAGGGATTTCTACTTAAATAAGAAAAATGAACAAACAACAAAACAAAACAAATAATTTGCTTCTGAAAAAAATCTCAGAACTCTCTGGAACTCCCATGTTGTTAGATTGATAGCCTTAGCTAGATCAGATGGAACTCAATTTGTTCAAAGTAATTCATCCCATGATAACCAGAAACTTATGACAGCTGCTTTCTCGATTTGATCTTCCCAATCCATACCAAATTCCATCACGGTAAAGGAGTGTTCTTCCTTCATCCCTGACTGTTTGTGCAGCACAATCTTGTAGGGGCCCTGAATGGGCTCTGCTGCCAGGCTGAAGGACATTTGCTTAAGCCCATTCTCTGTCTTAATATCCTGCCACTGCATAATTCGGTTCTTTTTCGGATCCTGTGAAAGAGGTTGCAAATTTTCTAAGTCAATAAAGTATTAAAAACAACAATGCATCTAGGATGCTGTTGATGGAAGCATTTGGAAACTTGGTAATATTCTTTTGGGGAGGGAAGGAATAAAGGTGAAGTGGGAAATAACAAAACACTTATCTCAAATGGGGGAGGGCTGCTGACCCATAGCAGTTAGACAGAATTCCAACGTCAGATACTTTCATAAGATTGAGTTCTCTCTGATTACAAACCACTTAAGTTTCTTACCTCTATGTAAGCCAGAGGAAGCTGAAACACAAGGAAAACAATGTTAATTGAGAACATTAGGTCACAACCCCTTTGGCAAACATGTTTCCAAAGATATTTACATTGCAACTCAAAACTCTCAAAATTATAGTCATGAAGTAGCAACAAAAATAACAAAAAAATGTGGTTGGGGAGTCCCCACAACACGAGGAACTAGATTAATTGGTCTCAGTATTTGGAAGAATAAGAACCACTGATTTAGAAATTTCATACACACAGCAAATTCAATAGATTTATAGAATAGGCTGTAGGATAGGAGTTTCTGCCAAAATATGATGAACTTAATATCCAGTAAAAAAGTCAATTGTAAGCCAATTCACCACCATAGAGAACTTTCAAGTGTATTTTTCTAGAACTATCTGAGTCATACAAATCACTCAATAGATTGGGACTTACTATCCTCAAAAAGAACTTTGAGGAACATCATCAGTAAGATTTCTCTGATGTTCTGGGAGACTTGCCCTGAGCATTTACAGTATGGAGATTACAAATTTTAATGTCCCAGTCAGGAATATTTTTAGTGTGAAGTGGGGTTGCTAGTTTTAAATATATCCAACCAAAATGTATAACTTGAGAGAGTCCTGGCCAAGCCATATATACACACTGCACACAGGCAGTGCCTTCCATTCCTTGTTTGATGAGCTACAGAGGAATTAGCTTGTGTAGTCAATACTCACCTCCTGAACACAGCTTAGCAGCCTAAATCTGTGCCTAACTCTGCCCAAGAAATATAAAGCAAGGGCTCAGTAGCCGCTCTTGCTTCAAAGGAGAGTTGCTGCTGACCAGTCAAGGGCTGCATGTTCAGAGCTTTTACAGGTGAAGTGTTTCTGATCAACTCAATGAAGTGTACAAACAGGGACAGAGTCATTTAAGGTTCTCTGGTAACTAGGGTGTCATTTAAGGGTCTCTGATAATCAGGGTGTCTCAGAGACAAGTTCATTTTCGGCAAGCACAAGCTTAAAGAAGATACAGCCACTTCTAGCAGTGGAAAACAGAGCAAGCAATGTCAGTCATAAGGGAATTGCAGTGATACTGAACTCATTTCTGAAAGTATAGGAAAAGAAGGCATGACAACGGATCATGGAAATGTGGTACAGGGGTAAAACATGGAATTTTTTTAGCTGTAAAAACTGAAGTCACAAAACTTGCAAGGAAATGTATAGAACTTTACAAACATTACACAGATGATGTAGGCTCAGATAGCTAACTGCTGTGTGCTCTTTCTCAAATGTGGCTCCTCACTTCAAATATTTATAGTCATGTGTTTAATCTGGAGTACTGGTGAGAGGATGGAAACAAGAAGAGGGCCTGGTTGGGAAATTCCTCAAGTAGGGGAGATGGCATGACGTAGGTGACATGAAAGCACAGTGTATTTGTGGGGAGTGGGGGCAGAAAGTTGAAACTGGCATGAGTGTGTGGAGTGGGAGAAGGTAGGGAAAGGGTAGGAGGGAGGAAGAGGAGAGATGTGAGAAAAGGGTGGGAAGGGTAAGAGGGGAAGCTGGGGAAGTGAGATGGGAGGGTGGATGAGGTGAGAGGAGAGGGTGGGAGAGGTGAGAGGGTTAACCAACACTAACAATCTATGAAACAGTCATGTGGACACTTACAGATTTATACTGGAATTAAGAAACATAAGTTAAAAGGAGAGTTAGAAGTAAGATTCACTGCATTTCTTGAAAATGCTATACCTGAAGGTCAAGGTCATTGAACAAAGGTCTCAGTACTAGGCATGAGATAGTTCCTCCATGAGTTGTTTGTCTTGGAGGCCCTTGAGACCCCCCCCAAGCAATAGAGCATCTTGTCACTCTTCTTGATTACCTGCAATAACTAGTTGATAATATTCTATTGTGGAAGGCACCATACACTTTAGATAAAGTTTGTAGAGAAATGAATCTGTTACTGTGGCTTCCTCCCTCCTGCCAAGCCTACTCAGTGCTACAAGGTACTTGGTACTGTACAGATTGCTGCAGGAGAGGAGACATTAATGGTCTCATCCAGCTGAGAACCCTGTGATGTATAATACCGACCCACCAGGGAAGATGTGCCCATGCAATATGGAACAACTTTTATGGTGGCAACCAACTGATCACTGATTAGGTTTGGATCGTTTTCTACAAGATGGAATTCATACCAGGTGCTGAAAACAAAGTCAACAACTCATGACTGAGGAAGTCTTAAGACCAAGGGGTAAAGGTCTGGGGGATGATATTTTGTATAGCTAATTTGTCATGGTTCCAATTTGTCTTCTTAATAATTTATGCTTATAGTCATACATAAATACTACAGTTAGCTTGAAGGAGAAAAGCTTTC
Source organism: Mus pahari (assembly GCF_900095145.1). NCBI lineage: Eukaryota > Metazoa > Chordata > Mammalia > Rodentia > Muridae > Mus > Mus pahari. The sequence goes on from NW_018394092.1 coordinate 5,399, forward strand.
AATCTGCAGTGTGGCCTGGCTTCAGGACACTAGGCAGCCTCTATTTTCTGTGTACCTTATTTCCTGATCTTCTGAATTAATTGGTGCATGGGACAGACACTTTTGCTTTCCTGTTCTCACTCTCACCTTTAAGCACTGTGAAGAAGGAGGAAGGAGAGAAGGAAGAGAAGGAGGGAAGAGAAGGAGAAGGAGGAGTAGAAGAGAAAGAGGGGGATGAGGAAGAAGGATGAGGAGGAGATGAAGAGAACGGGTAGGAAGAGGAGGAAAATGAGGAGGAGGAGGAGGAGGAGGAGGAGGAGGAGGAGGAAGGTGCAAACTGCAGTTTGAATTTTATAAAATTAGGATAAACCAAGGGAATAAAAGAGAAGTACTTGTTGACTTAACAGACTTTAAGAAGATTACTTGAACCAGGCATGGTGGCGTATGCTTTAGTACCAGCAATCTTGGGGGCAGAAGCCACAGCAGAGGCAGAGGTGGAGGCGGAGGCGGAGGCGGAGGCGGTGCCAGAGCCAGAGCCAGAGCCAGAGCCAGAGCCAGAGCCAGAGCCAGAGCCAGAGCCAGAGCCAGAGCCAGAGCCAGAGCCAGAGCCAGATGCAAGTGAATATCTATGAATTCTTGGTCAGCCAGAATAACATGGTGATACCATGTCTCAAACAAAACAAAACAAAACAAAACCGTTGACACTGCAAATAGTCAAATTTGTGAAGTAAAAAAAAACTTTCCACAGAGGTCTTGGAGGCCCTGGCCTATATGGCCAGGGAAGAAAACTAAGTTATAAAACCCGAGTAAAGAAGTAAAACTCTTACTATCAGACGGAGGGACTAAAAATTAGACCAGTCCCTGGGAGGTTGACAGATAGAAAGAAGAACCACAAACAGACAATAAACATGGTAAAATCCTGGCTTCCTCCTCACACTCCTGATCTAAGACAAATACCCAAAGCCTGCCATAGGGCTCTGCCTCCTAATACTAGGGCACCTCTGCTGTAGACCAGTCTGACAAGAGTAGGACAAGTTTACACTAAAGTTTCTGTCTTTGATCAAATTGATCAACACTAAATTAAAGAAAGAAGACCTCTCAAAGATCCTTAAAGACCCCAGTCTTAGAGAGACATGACTTCCCAAGCCCCTTCTGTAGCCTTCCCACCCATGTGCCTGCTGTGTGTGTGTGTTTCCTCACCTCTAATAAAAGTGTCTCCTCACTGGCAGATTTTGCCTGCTATGCTCAAGACATTTCCCTGCCTTTAGTTCTTTAAATGGCAGAGAAATGAACCCTAAAGTATAGCAGCAAGACCACTTTATAACCAGCACCCAAAACCTGTGGGAATCCAAGTAAGCAATTTTTACTAACGAATTCAGCAAGATCAAAGTGATAAAAAAAGGGATACTTAGAAAAATTTTAATTACTCTGAAAATGCGGGCAACAAATTATAAATAATATCAACTCCATTCATTCATGAAAACTATGGTTTGGGGAATAAGTTAATTTCAATTAAGAAATCCAGAAGGCCTAAGAAGAACATTGCAAACCATTAGGAATGTTTAAAAAGAAATCTAAAATAATGGGTAGAGATATACACACCAGACATAAATATTTGTTATTAAATTATTCATATTCTTTCCAAATCAATGTACATGTTATAAATAATTCAATCAAATTTCCAAGGCTGATTGTAGAAGTGCAACCTGATAGTAAAATTTATATAAACCACCCTGGAGCAGTTGATGAAATTCTGAAGAAAAGGTTAATTCATGGAAGTGAATTTGCACTAAATAAAAATGGAAGTGCTGTTGTCTGAGGGGCACTGCCCAGCATCAGACTGAAACAGATGCAGATACCCACAGCCAACCTTTGGAAAGAGGTCAGAAACACTTATGGAAGAGCTGGAAGAAGGACTGAAGGCTCCAAAGGAGATACAAACTCCACAGAAAGACCAACAGAGCCAACTAACCAGGACTTCGAGGTGTTCTCAGAGTCTGAACACCAACCAAAGAACATATAGGCTGGAATGAGCCACTCCCAGCCCCCAGTATGTAGCAGACAGGCAGGTCAGTCATCATGGCTACCTTGTCTGGTCTCAGTGTGAGAGGGTGAGCCTAATCTGGCAGAGACATGATTTGCCATGTTGAGGGGGAGATACACAAGGGATGTCCCATCCTCTCAGAGGATCAGGGGAGAGGAGATTGGACGGGGTGGTGAGGGAATATGTTAGGGAGGGACTGGAAGGAGGAACTGTATTTGGGATGTAAATTAACTAATTAAAAAGGAAGTGTTGTAACTATTATGAAGCTGGGAGATTAACAAAGGAAGGGGGCACAGCTGGCAATGTGCTGGCTGCCAGGGTGTAAGGGCTGGGATTTCATCCTAGAATCCACCTAAGAAGTAGGCACACGTATTCCCTATAATCCCATCTGGAGAAGCAAGAAAAACAGACAGTTCTTCAGAGGTCACTGGTCAGGCAGCCTAACCTAACCTGATCATCAAGTTCCAGGCCAGTCAGAGAGGGTGACTCAGAATCCAAGTTGCATGGCCCCCTAAAACTGATGCCTGAGATTGTCAGATTGTCTCCTGTCTAGCACAAGCATATGTACACACACACACACACACACACACACACACACACACATACACACACACACACACACACACACACACACGAACAAGCACTACATGCTCACACAAAGTACTAGGAAGCAAGACTACAACTTTGGTGGTTTGAATAGGAATGGATCCCAAAGACTCATGTGTTTAAATGAGTGACCCAAAGGGAGTGGCACTATTAGGAGGTGTGGCCTTGATAGAGTAGGTGTGGCCTTCTTGGTGGAAACATGTCTGTGAACAGGTGGGCTTTGAGATCCCAAATGCTAAAGCTATGCCCAGTATTACAGAGTTGCTTGCTGTCCCCAGATTAGGATGTAGAACTCTCAGTTCATCTAGTATCTGCTTCATGACATGATGATAGTGGGCTAAACCTCCAAAACTGTAAGACACTCCCGATTAAATGTTTGTTGTTGTTGATTTTCTGGGGTTTTTTTTGTAGTGTATATGTGTGCATTTCTTTTTCTTTTTTCTTTTTTCTTTTTTTTTTTTTTATAAGAGTTGCCATAGTCATCATAGCAACAAAACCCTAACCTACACTGTCAATTTTGCCATGTCATATGCCGACAGAGATGGGTAAAGGAATTGAGAAATTGTCCCATATAATCTTACACATGTTTATATAATGAAGGGTGTGACGTGAAACAATTATCCTAAGTGAGGCAATGCAGACCCAGAAAGACATACATGATATGGCACTTATAAGCAGATGCTAGCTGTAAAGTAACAGGTAAATTATACTTCAATCCACAGACACAGGCTAAGTAACAAGGAGGGCTCTGGGAGATGCATGGATCTCCCTGGGAAGATAAAACAGAATGGATTTTGCAGGTGTACTCAGGGAGGGAGGAGTTGGAAACAGGTGGGATCAGGTCAGGAAGGGAAGGAAGGAGGGAGAGAGTATGGGCCAAGACCACGGGAATAGGAGACATGTAGGGGGTGATGTGGTAACTTAGTGCAGTGGAAACTCCTGTAATTTTTGAGGGTGTCCTTTTTAAGGACTCTTAGTAATGGAGTATATGTAACCATCCTCTATAACCAGGGAAGGTTCCCAGTGGTGGGACTGGGACACCAACCCATCCACAAAACCTTTGACCCACACCTGTCCTACCAGCAAGATGTGTGGAGTCAATGGTGATTCAGAACTTGTGGGAGTGGCCAACCAATGACTGGCCTAACTTAAAGCCAAGCCATGAGAAGGAGTCTATGCCTCCATACTGCCTGGATGGCCAGAAATGAGAAGCTAGATGGCTCAGAGACCTAGTGTAGAACCAAACATGACTAACTGAGAAGGAAAAGGTCAATGAAGAGATCCCTAATGAGATCCTGCTATACTCATAGGACCAGTGCCCAGCCCAGTCTTCATCAGTGAAGCTTTCTCCAGCAGCTTGTGGGAGCAGATGCAGAGACTCACAACCAAACAATAGGCAGAGATGGGGAAACCTCGAAGAAGAGTGGGATCCAGGGGGTCAAGGACATCAGGAGAGCGTAGCCCACAGAATCAATAAAGCATGACCCATAGGAGTTCACAGAGACTAAAGAGACAATCATGGAGCCTGCTGGGTCTGTGCTAGGTCCGCTGCATGCATGCTGTGCTTCTTTAGCTCAGGGTGTTGTGGAGGTCCTAAGAGTGGGGATAGGTATGTCTTTGACTCTTTTGCCTGCTCTTGGAACCCTTCTCCTCCTTACTGGGTTGTCTTACGCAGCCTTTATATGAGGGTTTGTGGCTAGTCTTACTGAATCTTGTTGTGCCATGTTCAGTTGATATCACTGGGAGGGCTACTTTTTTTCTGAAGGGAAATGGATCTGGAGGAAAGGGGAAGCTGTGGGAGACAGGGAGAAGCAGGGGGCAGGGTAGCTATGGTCACGATGTTTTGTATGAGAGAAGAATAAATCATAGACGAAAAGGTAAATACATACTCGATAAAATTATGCAACAGATTATTGGGATAAACAGAATTTTTAGATTCTCCAAAATGTGGTGTCTATTGTAATTTGATATTTGTAAAGAACAAATTAAGTAAAATTGATTGATACTCTGTTTAATATTTAAACATTTCTTTCAGAATTTTGTATGGTATTTTCTGATGCTATTCACCCTTTCCAGATCTATCTCCTTTCCCTACATACCTGACTTAGTGTTCCTTTTTTTCCATCCATTAATTCCAATTTGTGCTGTGTATCTATATATTCTTGGATATGTGGACTTCCACAGGAGTATGGTAGGCTTACAAGTGCCTATACTCTTAAAGAAAACTGACTTTCTCCCAGTAGTTGTCATAACAATAGCTCCTCAGCTAGAAGTGTTACTTCCTTCCCATCTCCCGTCTCCATGCCAGGATTTTTTTTTTTATTATTATTGTATGCTCTTGTTCATGCAAACCCAACTGTAAGTTCGTACGGGCAGCTGCCATGCTGTGTTTAGAGGATTGTCCCCTTGCATTTATTATGTCTCTAACAGTCTTCACCTCTAGCTCTTCAGTTTTTACTTCCTCTCTGACACAATAATCTCATTGCCTTGGGAAGCGAGGATGTGATTTAGATTTCCAATTTAGGATTTCATATTCTATAGTCAAGCAGGTAGAGAGAGGAATCATCATCACTACTGGCTAGTTTCCATGCAGCTGGAAGGTGTTATCCATAATATAATAGAGGGGAGATTATGATCAATCTCACCCAGATGTGAAGCCTATGAACTATGAGAACCACTGGTCGGGTAAGACATGCCCACTGGTGCAGTATTAGCACAAATGTGAAGGAAGTAATCAACCTCTTCTGACTGGACTTAAGTCCCACTGTACAAGATTAAATCTATACACTTATCATTGTAGAGCCAAGAACCTGAGGTTTCATGCATCATAGGCCCCAGGAGAGAACCCACTATTACGCTGCTAAAGGACACAGTATTCAGCCAACTGTTACTAATTTATCTTTAAAGCACCACTCATCCCCCATCAGAGAAGCTTCTTTTCATAGTAGAATGTATTTAACATAAGTCCCCACAACTTGCCTGAGTACAGAGAACAAGAGACTAAAATACAACTTTATTCTTAAAAGATTCTATTTAGGGAAGAATCCAAGTTTTAAATACAAGTTAATAAAAATAATAGAGACTATGTGAGAAATAACCCTGTTACACTAGAAAAGTGTTTTAAGAATGGCACAAAGTAGCAGAATCTGCAAAAGAAATGACAGAAAAGCATAACAATCTAAAAGATTCTATCCAGTATTAGTCTCTACAAAGTATAAAGAAAACCCAGAGATACTTAACCAATAAGCTACAAAATAAGGACACTCGCATATAAGGAAGCCATGGCCAATGGTATCTGAGTGAGGGGTATAAATTGGTAAAAGAGGAGAAGAGAAAACAACTCATGCCTCAGAAGGGGCTGGAAATTAGAATATTGCAAGAAGTTTTTGTCTTGAAAAATCCACCAATACCCACAGGTTAAAGACTCACCAACGCATTCAGGGGACGTAGATTTTTATCTATAGAGACAATCCGAAATTTAACTGGAAAAGGAGAGAGAGAGAGAATTTACTAGTGAGGTCCAAAGACCCAGGCCTCTTTGCCATGTTCAGGATGGTGTCTTAATTCCTTTGCCCACTGTGGAGCTTCATACCTGTCTGTCCTGGCTTGTACATGGGTTTATCTGTCTGGACAAAGACAACACTTTCTTTGTTCTTCACAAGCACTGCTTTCTTTTTGCTGAATGTGTGTGTTGGTCCTTTGATGTCGACGTAGAGAAACTCCTCCTCATTAGAAGAGGAGAATCTAGGGATCTGAGAACAACAGGAACAAGAAACCCTTCACCATCTGACTCTTCGCACTTTTTAGATTACTTCACTAACCTTCTCTCCTCCACCTCACAGGAAAGAGACGGAGGGTCCATCAGTTTCTGATTAAGGATTACATGGAGGAAAAAAACAGTGTCAAGAAAGAAAAAAGAATGAAAAGAAAACACATTTTGTGTAAGTTAATGTGAGTTTATGTGGGCACAAAAACACAGTGATTTTTATGGAGTAAATAGAATCTTGATTGAAAATTAACTCTAAAAAATGAAAGAAAATTAGCTCTAGCTCTGACACTGAGGTTCAGAGAAAGGCAACATATTACTGGTTACAGGAATTATGTCTTGGGGCTAGGTCCCAAAGTAGAAACCCAGCATTTATTCAGGATATCAGGATTATGAATAGGAGATGTGGTCCTAATTAGCTGGAGTGCTGTTTGAAAGTTTATTAACTCACTAACATGAAGTACTATGAATTGGCAAACCCTTTCTTTCTCTGGGCAGTGGGCTTTTGGGGGGTGGGCAATTCAATGGGAAAGCAGTGGATACAGAAGTATCGTCTCTTCTCACTTTGGGGTGGGATGATCTATGCTATTTGTTTATTGGGTCAATTTCTATTGTTTTGAGTTCACTGATATGCTCCTAGATTAGCTTTTTTAAAAATAAATATATAGATACTTTATATACATATTCACACACATGTTCTTAAATATATAAAACAATTCAGGACAGGTATCTAATACTCACAATGAAGGAAACACATTGGAACAAGTCCTTGTCAACCACAAGCTCATCGAACAGGTTTCTTTTTCCCAAGTGAGATATCAAGGTAGCTGTGACAGTCACCGTCTCATACAGATGGTATAGATGGAGGCAGATTTTCTCAGGGGTCTCAGTGTAGAGTTGAGAAGGGACCAGCACCATATACTTCCTGGAAAGGAAGGAGATCCGGCCAGCTGATGACAGAGCTCATTGTCTCTAACTGGAGTTTCACCACAGTAACCATTACCATTCATGTTTCAACAGCCTGAGATGGCAGGCTGACAGTGTGTCAGATGGCAGAGCTTGCCACACAGCAGAGTGACAAGACAATTATCAGCTCATCAATTGTCACCTTCAGCAGTGACGCCTGCTGTTGCACGTTCAAACAGCATATAATCCCTTTATTAAGCAGCCAGAGTTCAAGTTCTAAAAGTTTTTTTATATGAAAATATGAGAGAAATAATTATTCTTTTCATAAATATTTATCATGAGTATTTTTATTAGCAGTATAAATTCCTTTTAAAAGTTATTTATTTTATTTATATGAGGCCACTGTAGCTGTCTTCAGACACACCAGAAGAGGACATTGGATCCCATTACAGATGGTTTTGAGCCACCATATGGTTGTTGGGAATTGAATTCAGGACCTCTGAAAGAGTAGTCAGTGTTCTTCACCACTGAGCCATCTCTCTAGGAACCATTGTTTATTCTTAAGAAAATAACTCAATACCCTGTTTTTATTTTTTGGTACTCTTCAACTGAAGATTTATAATGTGACCGTGAAATTCAAGATTGCATAATTCGTCTATGCTATACTTGGGCAAGTTCCAAAGGCTATCTGTAGGAATCATTCTCTTCCTTTTCCTAGAAGTAGAGATTTTTGTCCCCCCAAATCTAGCCTGTCACTGCTATATCACAGTATGCAAAAATATCACTAGCTTGCTTTTTATTTTAGCACCTTAAATATATTATTTGATTACAGATACAAAAAAAGTCACTCAACAATATAATCCTATTTATACGGTTTTTTGGACATCAAATAAGTTCTCCTGGTAGTTTAGTCCAAGGTCTTTAATCTTAGCAAATGTATTGCTTTAGGACACAAACATCCACAAGGTTCTGATTTCCTGAAGTCTTATCTGTCTAAAGGTTACACTATAGGCTACACATTTCCAACCATGAATGTCTATAATTTAAATGCTTATTTTTCAAAAGGATTAAATAGTTTCAATACCAGAGGATGTCTCTGACCATTGGGATTTGAGACACTACTGGTACAGTAATGAGGGGAACGCTATTCTAACTCATACTATACCTCAGTTTAGTAACCATGATTACTTTAGAGTTGGGAAAATGAGTAGCCGAAAAATCATGTAATACTAAAGTTGGAGCACACATATACAATTATTTGTTAGTAAAAAAGCAGAAAGAATTTAGGCAGGCTTTCAGGGGAAGGGACTGTGAAAGGAAATGGATTGATTTTTGATTCGAGGAGGGACAATACTAAGAATGCTTTGGAAGTACTCACGAGTCTCCAATGAATGAAGAAGCAGAAGGCAGGAAGGCAAGAAGACCTGAAAAAAGGCACAGCTGAGCCTGTCTGTTCTTCCACATGGTGTGGTAAGAAAGGACAGGAGGACAGGGCTTATGGTGTCCCTCTCCTTAACACTGGTTCTAGAGTCCTCTACAACCAGTTTATTTATGAGCCCTCTCTGAAAACAAAATGCACTGCCAAAGGTGTTTAAATAGCAATATAGAATATTTGCTCTCTGTTAATGTCACTGTGTTCAGTGGTGGCCTGAGCACAAGACAAATAAATTACAACAGTTTCAGGAAAGGCGCCAGAGTTGCTGTGGATGGTGTTGGTAAAGGGTCAAGGCCACAGAATTTGCTTCATCTGAACTAGAGCAGACTTTCTCAATCTTAATGACCAAAAAATCTGTGAAGTAGGTGGCTATGCTCTGATTATGTGACATTTGCTATCTAAGTGCTTTTACTCACTTAGAATCTAGTAGCACTCTCTGGGAATGTGACATCTCCGTTTCTCTTGTTCCTCACTTGAGTGTCACCAGAGTAGTCCAGGTTGGAGATTTTAAATTCTGTCTCTGATCATTCAAGTATCTACTTTTATGGGTCTTGTATATAAAAAGGGGACTGTGGATACTGGGTAAGCTAAAAAACTCACCTAGTACAAGTCACTGTGCCTAATTCTTTGATAGAACAGAAGTCTACAAGTCTCATCTAGAAGCATGCTTCTGTCTCTACAGTTTACTAGGAGGCCCAGAATAACTGTGCCACTAAAGCTGATTCCTGCAAATGTTGAGGTATCAGAAGATCCAGATCTTCTGGAAGGATATTAAGGTATGAGTTTGGAACCACATTAGAATTTCTAGTCTAGATCATAGGGCTTTTTATTTTTGCAAAGATCCTGTGATACTGGCTAGAGTGGGAGGCATAGCATAAACTGAATCAATTATAATATAGAGGCATTGATTAAAGAGAAAGAACATGCTAGCAAGAGTGTGATGTAAGCATGGATGGGATGAAAAAGAAAGAAAACTTATGCCTGTCATGGTACTGCACCCCTTTAGCCCCAAAACTAAGGAGGTCGAGATAAGCATATCTCTGTGAATTTGAGGACAGCCTGATCTACAAAGCCAGGTCAGGACATTCAGGGCTTGCACAGTGAAAAACCCTGAAAGAAAAACCAACACAAAATTTCTGTACTTCACTGATGGACCTCTGAACCCCAATTGATCAATAGTAGACTAGTGCTAGATGCAGGCTTGTTGGTTCACTGAAGCTCAATGTTAGGTAGGTCTCTAAGATAGAGCCTGAACCCAAGGTGGAACTGGTCTGGCAACTCTCACTGACACGTGAGTCAGGGACACCCAGGTGTTGGAGCAACAGGACATGCATTAAGATTTATTGTACATTTTAGTGCTTCAAGTCATGTTTGAGGATCCCAATACTCATAAGAAACAAAAACATCAGTGGGAAAAATACACAAGGGAGTTCTGTATTTTAACTTAGCTTTAAAAGTTGTATCTTTAATATCAACTATGGATATTCTGGCTGAATTGGATGCAGGGATGATTATGAATGAGTCTGCAGACATTTGTCTTTGTCTTTAATTTAGATATGTGTACATTATACCCTTCCAAGTTCCTTCACTTACACATACATCCTTGAGAGACTGCCTTACCCTGAAGAAAGTGGCCTTAGTCAAACATAGACACTGTGAACCATAAATTCACCATGTAAGGAGTTGTGGCCATTGTTTATCTTCCTGCATGCATGGTCATGCTTTGTGTTGCTTCCCTTTTACAGACACTGAGAAAATACACTCACTCGCTGGCCTGGTTTTGACAAGTTGCAATTCCATATCTGTCTCTTGCATCTTCTTTCTGCCTTTCCTTTAATTTGAATTGGATGTATGGATGAACATGTCCGGAGCTAAGCACTGGCCTCATAGCATGGGAGACTTTGTTCCTAGGAAGGTGAAGGGAAGTAGCCTGGATAAATGGATGACATTCATAGTTCCTCTTGTGACCTCATCTATCAGGGAGTAATTATTCTCATATTTCATAAAGTTAGGTACTCTTTGTCTTGAGGAAGAGACTTCTGTGAAGAATGTAGCTTCTCTTTTCTGCAGTCATATCCTGCCTGAGTACCTCAAAACAGGCACAGATTTCCCAGACAGCATCCAATTGGTGCAACTTGGTATAAGCTGTAACCGACCAAGAAGATACAGTCTTCTCTTTCTGAGTACACATGCACTCCCCAGCTCCCCTCTCTAGGGGAAGGTTATTCCTGTTCCTGCTTGTCCATGGCCTCTGTCTCCACCTAGCATGCTCACTATTTTCTTCTCAGATCCCTCACTGACATTTCCTATGGGAAGACTCACCACCTTCCCTCAACTTCCTATCCTTTTCTCCACCCTCTCTTACCTTACACCTTTCCTTCTCTCTTCCTCCTCTCCCTTCCCCTCATCCCCCACTAGTGCTGGGGGAACTATGAACTTATTCAGTGTGAGATAGTAACGTAACTTCTTCAGGGATAGGAGAGGTAGAGAGCTTGTACTCTGGTTTCTGAGGGATGTCTAACAGGTTAAACTGGGTTTTGAGGTACACAACCTCCTCAATTTCTGATCTAGCTTACTTCTGTGGCTGTTTGACTACACCAGGTCAAACACAGACCTGAAGTTTAAGAACCATAGACCTGTGCCTCTTCTTCAACCCCTGTATGGAAACACGATCGAAGGCCTCTTAGTGACTTTGACGTAGGTAGGACTTAGCACTGGGATACTCTGATGTCCAATAGCCCTGCTCTATCAAGGCCTTCCTTCTGAACCTGTGATCTGTTCATCAAGCCTTCTTCCCTCCTTCTTCCCTCTATCACCAGTCCCTGGTCACATCCTCTGCTGTGTGTTTCTGGCTAAACTTCACCAGAATCCTGTAAGTGGGATTCAGTGGGAAATCTCCTTCTAGGGTCACATACATCTTATGGTTCATGTCCATTATAAATGGGTACAGCCTGTTGGTGAAAAAGAGCCTTGAAAATGCAAAGTTCAAATTCACAAATGAATGTTAGTGGCCATTCCTACACATGTTCCCTTGAGACGCCATTTTTCATGCCCTGTTGTCCCTTATCTATTTGATGTGTCTCCTTTCTTAGGGGTGGGCAGGCAACAGCATAAGCTACCTCCTCTCTCCATTCACACCCTTTCTTGTGTTATTGGTGTGGGCTATTCATGCCTCCTCAGGCTGATCTTTGCTAGATGTAGATGATAGATGATATATGATCGATGCTTAAGGATATTTGTTACTTGGTATTTTCATAATCAGTGTTCCCATCCTGAGGAGGTTCCAAGAAGTCTATATTAGTACATGTTCTCTTACTGAATTGTAGTTCAGTTCCATTCATGTCTTTAGATGTGTGGATGCTATCAGTTATGTCAGCATCATCCTGTGTTTCTGGGATTCCACGGCAGTTGACATCTTCCAGGAACCACAATACATCAAGGAATGTGTGACTGATTGTGATGGTCCTCCCAGTCTCCTCAATCTCAGCCTTCTACACCCTTGTCCCTTGGGGCTTAGCTTGCATCCAAAGTGGTATCTTCCAGGTAGGAAAGGAGGTCTTTGGATGTGTCATCATATGAAATAGATGTCTTATGCATTCACAAGTTTCCCCTGTGGGTCAGAACTCCAAGGTGAGCTGAATCTAGTGTGTTGTATAAATTAGGTGATCTGAACTTAAAAGAGCCCTTGCTACTTATTTCCTTCACTTATTTCCTATCCTTTGTTGTCCTCAGATGCTATGATTGTGGGCAGGGAAGGCTGACTCCATTCCCCCATTAAGAGAAAGAGACAGAGTTAGAGGACATGCAAGGCCCTTGTTTAAATGGATCTTTTGAAGATGCCCTATTCCCCCAAGGATGTATCCACTAACTTTTTCTGGTGGAAGATTTTTTTGTTAAATGGCCATGACATCATTAAGCCTATTTGTTACTCCAGTTATAGTGGCATGCAGCTAAATAAATACATAGCATCCACAATGGTAGAGATGGCTCACCTAGAATGTCTTTCTCTGAATGCTGGTAGCAAATTTGCATCACAGAGACCAATACATGGAAATTCCACCTCCAATTTCCTCACCCTGTAGATGGGAAATGACACTACTACAAGATACTAGAAGAAAAAAAGAGCAAAAAAGTAAAATCAGGTCTAGGAGACAATTTTATGCCTATCAGTTTCTATATCATGAACATCACACATATCTCAAGCATCCTAATGATACATCTTGTGTTCTGAGATTAAAAACAATAAAACACCCAACCCAAACCCCAAAGCAGTTATGCAAAGCATAAGTAAAATCAGAGCTGAAAATAATCAGACATATACAAGATGAAACAAAGTTCACAGAAATAAAGACCTGGAAATTTGATAGGACAAACAAATCTGACAAACCCTTAGTGTTAATCACTTAGAAGACACAAATTATTAAAATGAGAGACACAGAATAGACAAGTTAGAATCCATTTGAACCCTAACAGCTATGAGGCAAACTTGTATTCCAGAGTGTTGGCAATCCTGAAAGAAAGATATTTCTCCCTTCACAAAACAGACACCAAAAACACTAATAGGAGGTTATCTAATATGAACCACCTGCTGCCATTCAACTTCTAATCCATGGGTGTGATGATTAATTCTGGATGTTACAAAACATATGAAGAGATCAATAGAAGGACAAGATGGAAAGAGGTGAATCTCCTCTAACAAAGAAAGCCTAGACCAACAGATTGATGGATCTGACCTACTGGCTATAAAGTGTCATGAAGAATGTTCAATCTTCTTCACCAAAGGGATAAGGAAAGATCATTAAAAAAAACTATAAAGCCAGTATTACTCTGGTGTAGGAACCATAACAATACATGCACACATGTGCATGTACACACCCATACATACACATATATACACATACCATTATCCTTGCAGATTCACATATACATCTGTTATGAGATTACTTTGTAGTTTAACACATGATAGAGATGGTGTTTCATGTTCATGTTGGGGTGAACATGGAATCTTAGGATAAATCCACACACAAAGTGGTCAACAACAAGCATATAAGGAGGTCAAGGGAAGAGGCTCATGGTCAGCCAGAAAAAATGAAATTTTGTCTTTTTCTGAGATGTAAAGTGGCTTTAGCATTGCTCATCTACAACATGCCAGTTCCAGAGATAAGGTGAGCCTGTGCAGAGCCCTGGATATGTAGCTGGATCCTTAGTAAAAAGGAGAGGCTTTCGGCCTCATGCCAGGGCCTTCTGCAATGTAACAGAGCAGACTATGGTCCAAGTTCACCATGTAAGTGTATAGAAGTGTCACAGGGAAATTCTTTACTTTACAGGTTTGAAATAAGAAAATGAAACCAAAGGGAAACATGGACTCAAACTGTTGAAAAAGGAACAATTAAGAAAATTTGACATATAAGCAGAAATCAATGCTTCAAGCAAAAGATGGATGTGTGACTCAAAAGGAAGAAACAGAAAAAAAGAACAAAACCAACAAAGAGGAAACCTGCCCATATCAAGGTCCAAGAGATTAGGAAATCCAAAGTTTATCAGGGCCAATGCTAAGGCCCTACTGGCATGTTTTGTTTTTTCAAGGAGGGGTCATGGCAAGACAGTTATCAGGACAGGCAAACTGTAAGCTCATCAAATCCTAGAGGATATAACATTACAGGAGGTGTATCCAAGAGAATGCTATCATGAGATTCCTTATTGTGTACTTCTTATCACACTAATGAGGCATTTAAAAGTAGAAAAAAATAAATTGAAAAAATATCAAAGAATCATTCTTTTTTAATAATAGACTTATGGGTCTAGAAAACAGGAAACTCAAAGAGAACAAAAAATCAGATCAATACTGTCTGTTTTCAAGAAATCAATAATACAAAGTCTACAAGAATCAATATCTGAGTCCAACCTCTTTGTAGTCAACCAAACAACAGGTTCTCTGTAGTGAGAGAATAAGGTACAGCATCTCCTCACCTGACCCATTTCTGTGTTCAATGGAAGGGGTCTTCATTTCCTCACAATATGCCAATGAGGTAATAGCATGAAATGAGTCTATCATCTTGGCTTCTCACATCCAAAAAACAATATTTTCATTTTTTGTCTCTGAGCATCCCATTACTTTTATGGCGATGACCAAATCCCTGAGAAGAAACAACATACAGAACAAAGGTTTTATTTTGGCTCAGGCTTTCAGAGACCAGGGAAGGCATGGCTGAAGACTCGGGAAGATGGTTCTGAAGCAGCTGCTTAGATGGGTTTGACAAGTCCCATTGCCTCTAATGACCGAATTCTTCCAGATGGGTTCCACTGTCCTGGTTTTTAATAACTTCTCCAAACACACACTTTCAAGAGACAAGCAATTCAGAGACAAGCAATTCAGAGACAGGATGTGGTGTGACCTCTCACATTCAAATCTTAAGAAGGATATTTTGACCTTGAAAAGAACAGCAGTAATGAGGATGGTGAGCTCTGTGCTGTTTTGGATTTGAGATGTGGTTCAAGAGTGAACACACAGGTTTATTTAAGGCCCTTTTCTCCAGTTCTTTTCAAGAGAGGTAAAGATCATTTTGGCTCAGACCCTCAAATTCTCTAATGATAAACTATTGCAGACCTCCTATTCTCTACCTATAGGCATGAGACCTACTTCCCTTTTCTTAACCTCTTAGTTACAGACATCAAAAAGATGGTAACCTGTCTGTGACAATGTGATGCCATAAGGTAATGTGCTGTCCCTCAAGAACCCCAAGGTATATTTTTTCTCCTGACTAGCAGGGTATGGGAGGTCTCAACATGATAGGGGGATTTATCACTGCAGGGACAGGTTTGGGGATGGGGTTGTGGATAGTAACAAGCCAGTGGTTATGACCCAAGTGCAAGGATGGAAGGAGGATATAGATTTACTGTGTAATCTGTGTTTGAGTTCTTATATTCCTAATTAAAATTGTGTGATTAGTCAAAGGTGCTCACCTCAGCATAGTTTGAAATGGAAAGTAGGAATGTCTGACCATTTCCTGCCTTTGACACCTCCACACCTTGTGAATTTGTTATTCATTATGTGTCAATATTGTGGAAAGACACAAATGCTCTTTTCTGTTCAGGACATAGTGCTCTTAGAACACACCCTCTATTTAAGAGCGTGTAACTGCCTTGGAGCAACTTCCACACACAATAGCTTAACCTTGGAAGACAGCTGCCTGTTATCCTCTATCTCCAAATGGTCTTTCAGAGGGGCCCAGGATTTGAGCTAATTACTTAAGACAGCATTACATCTAGAAAGCATTATATCCAAGACTGAACTTTCCCCAGCATTGATTCATTCATAGAGGCTCAGCCCTGATGAACGATCTAAATATCTCAGTTTTATCTAGCTTTTAGTATTCATTATCTTTCTTTTTATTTAGAATTTTTGTCACTTCAGTCTCATTAATTTTATATTTGCTGTACATATTGCCTTACCTATTTGCCCCAACCTGTAGTACATAAACAGGATTCTCAAGGGAAGGGACCTGTAACAAGAAGTTTGGGATCAGGAGATGGGAAGGAAGGAGACAAGACAAAAATCCTGTTCAAGTCTCATTTTCTATTGGGAAATGGAGGGTTTATAAAGCTGAAAACCACAAACAGTATTTGCTCAGGTGCATACTGGAAACCAGTGTTTGGTAACACATTGACATCAAAGGAATGTCCCCATTGTAAAATGTTCTGAGTTAACAGAAGCAAGATAGAAGAAATAAAGGATGTTATTTAATGGATGATATACCGGGTACAGGATGGAGACTGAGATGCCAGGGGCTTTGGGACCCGCCAGGCCCCCTTTTCTGAATAAACAAACAAGGCATACTTAAGGTATCAGTGTCTGAATTAGCATGGCCCTAGAGACTTCAAGGGGACTGTGCCTGTCTTCAGTCAGATAGGTTCCAAGCATAGTGATGCCCAGAATGGTCTTACTTGTCATAGGGGGGACCCCGTCATCTTAGCAGGCTTCCTTTTCTTAGGTTACCATTCATACTAAGGGCTCCTTCCTCCTGTCAGTTTCCCATCACTGGCTAGCCAGTCCATCACACTGGAAAGGTGAAGGACCAAGTATGAGCTGGATGATTTTAAAGGTCATTTGTAAGAATGTCATCAAAATTGTTTCCCAGATCTGACATCACCAGTCGGTGGTAATGAGTATGCAAGGGTTGGGCCTTAATTGTTTCTATTTATCCCCAGAATAACTGATCACCTTAAAGGAGAGAGAAGAGTCATCATAACTTCCCCTTTTGATCAAGTTTTTGATGGAAGTTTCCACAGTCTTCATGTTTTCTTTCCCACAAGGTCTAAAAGCTTGAAACAAGGGAGCTTGTCCAATCTGGGATATAGGCAAGCAAAGGTGGGTCAGGAACATATGTCCAAAATAGCTTGCCAATCACTGTTGTCAGGGCACTCTGAGAACTCCCACCAGCATCATTCTTTGTCCTACCATCAGCATGTCTCACCAATCACACTGAAAGCTAGCATACTCCTTCAGCATGCTGGGGAAAAAAAAAACACAAACATCAATTTTGCCTAAATTCTTTACTATTCAATAGCCCAAATATAAATATTCTCCAATAACCTATTTAATTGTTGTTCGACACAATGAATAGATGTCTCATCTGGTTTTTAAGACATTCTTTTCAAAATATTTTCATGATTCTATCCTACAATTATTAACTCCACAACATCTTCATAATAGGATGTTAAAACTTTACTTGGAGATGAAGAAAGAGTAATCCACATTAATGCTCTCTTTTGCCAAAGAATTGTTGTGGGCACTTTGAGTAGCAATAACTAGAATTAGCAGTTAACACTTGCTTACAGAAGCTTCATCTACTTTCTTCAAAGCTTGCATCTCCATTGATAACATCCAACAAAGGTTTATATTCTCTTGTGCTGAGCTTTACGTGAGGTCTTAGCCAATTAACATCTCCAGGAAGCTTTTGAAGATATTCTGAAGTAAGTAAATCATCTTTTCTTTCTTGAGCTTTCTGTACCACACCTTCTCTAGGATATAACTGAGGCCCTAAATATTGAAAAAGATACTGCCTCTGAATCTTTTCTGGAGCAGCAACTTCTCCTAAATTTTTAAAGCTCATTGTATAAGAGCAATGGCCTGTAATAAAACTCCATGAATAATATACACTGAGGAATTCAAAGTCCTAACTTACTGTAGTGAAGGAGAGACAAAATTTTTTTTGACATAATGTTATCCATTCTTAGGGCAAAACTTTGCAATGATACTGCTTCATGGGTTCTTTAAAATTAGCTCACTAAAAGCAAAACTTTAAAATTAGCTCACTAGAAGCAAATCCTTTCCAATTATCAGGATGCAAAGGACTAATAAAAACAATCTTCCAAATCCATAATAATTCTATATGGAGTTAATAGGCCAGATTTTAATGCCTCTACAAGTTCCATAGCCTTATTATCCTTGCATAAATCTTAAGTTCAAACTTTATTTTGAACAACACCTGGATAGATCTATTAAAAATGTAGTTCTACACTGAAACTTTTTGTCCTGTCCTCTAGGACAGTCAAAAGGGTCTGAGGACCCGCCTTTGGAGAGAATGGGGGACAAGAAACACAAAGATCAGACAGCAAGTCTGATGGATCAAGCTGACAAATTTTATTTTTCCCAGGCAGGTTTTATACCCATGGAAGCAGGATATGAGCATGGGGATGATGCAGAATTGCTTTGTTTCTGAGGGACTGCACCTGTTCTGAAAAGCAGGATATTGGCTAGGTTAAAAAGTTCAGCAGGAGCAACAGAACACAGTGGGTTGCTATGTAACTGTCCACAAGATCTATACGTAATTGTTCTTAACTGGGGGCAGTACTTTCCTACAGAGGCCTCAACTTTTCCCACAGAAATCTCAACTAAGCTAGTACTTTTCCACTAAGGCCAAGACTTATGGCTGACAAGGCAGTTAACATCCAAGCAGGGTTGCTCCCAACATCTCTCCCTTCCTTTTAATTTAGAAGGACTTTGGTGATTTTATTCTTTGCTAAGGCAGGGATAAAGTTCTGACCTCCAGTAATTAAAGGGGACCTTGTAATGGCTCAGGTCCTTCTAGTGTTGCCCAGTGAGGCATTGGGGCCATACCATCCTGATGTCTTTTTTCTTGGAGAGGGGATAGTTTGGACATCCCCTATGCACTCAGGCTTGTCCCTCAGCAAACCCAGAAAAATGGTTTTAGTTTTTGCTTTATATTCCCTTGCAGTGCTTTCCCTCGAAGCCCAGGCAAGAACTTAGATCAGAGGGGGTTCTGGGTGGCCCCTCTCTACTTGGTCCTGGGGCAGGAGTCCTCTTTCTTTGGGTGTGTGGAGATGGCCTTTGGGAGCACCCTGGAGAAAATAACAACCTCATTGAGTCTCTTGGTCCTCCAAAGCTAACTTATGATAATACGCCTGGATAGGTTTTGCTGCCAAATCATCTATCTGATGTTTCACAAAATTGGTAAAACTATTAAGTGCCCAAGGACCAAGAGAAATAAGCAAAAACAATCCAACTAATAGTCCCAAAATGGAAGGAAATAGGGTTGACAACCACAGAGAGGTTGAAAACCACTTTTTTTTTTAACCAGCTCTCTTCTTTCTCTGTCTCTCTGTATCTTTTTTTTTCTAGGCCTTCTCTTACTTTTTCATGCTTTTTTGACCATCCCTGTCTTATTTACATAAAAATAACACACTTCCCTAAGAGCTGCACACACCACTCCCTGCTATAAAAAGAGTAAATCAAATTGGTGGAGGTTTCAGAACTGGCCCAAACAACATCATTTTTTTCTTAGAGGACCACCCAAGTATAATTCCAAGGGAGATGTCTATAATTAGGAGATTTGGGTAGAGGCAGTTGAAGGTTGGTGGTCATTGTGGTCAGCAACAGGATCAGGAGTAGGATCAGGAGTATCTTCATTTGAAGCAGCATCTGGAAAGGAAGTAAGATTTGTCTCAGGAGGGGACAGGTGCTCCATTCTGAACACAGACAGGTTAATAGTTTTTACTCACTCTATCTGGACACAGGCAAGTTAACAGCTTTTAGTAGCCTCTCTGGTAACCATCTTGGGCCAGCATTTTTTTTTTTGTCATAAATGCAAGCAGCCTCTCATCCTCATATAAGGACAGGATCTGGTCCTTTCCATTGTCCAGTGACGGTATCTATCCAATGCACTAATGCGTGAGAATCTTGGGACTTAGGATGGCACAGGTGGTCAGCTGCTGACCTGCCTTCATTATCCAGGGACCAGAAGTTAAGAACAAAGAGAACATAGTTGAGCCTGTTTCAGGGTGTTAAGGGGGAATAAGCATCTGTCACTTCAGTCAACCTCTGAAGCATATTTTTTAGAGTCTGATGGGCTCGTTCTACAATGCTCTGGCCCTGAGGATAATAGGGAAAACCAGTGACATGTTTAATGTCAAACTGAGAACAAAACTGTTGAAATTTGGTTATATAACCAGGCCCATTGTCAATTTTAATAATGTGTGGTTTTCCCATGGCAGCCATGCACTATAAAGTATATATTATCACATCCCATGATGCTTCTCCAGAAAGGGGAGACAGATGTATAAATCCAATATAGGTATCAACAGTAAAATGCACATGTTTTAACCTTCCAAAGGATGGAAAATGGGTAACATCCATCTGCCATCGTTCATTAGGAATGAGTCCCCTGGGGTTTACTCCCAGGTGAGGAACTGGTAGCAGAGTGGCACATCCACCACGGGTAGAGAAACTCCTCCTCATCAGAAGAGAAGAATCTAGGGATCTGAGAACAACAGGAACAAGACACTCTTCACCATCTGTCTCTCTGCACTTCTTAGTTTACCTCACTAACCGTCTCTCCTTCCACCTCACAGTAAAGAGGTGGAGGGTCCATCAGTTTCTGTTTAAGGATTACATGGATGAGAAAAACAGTTCCAGAAAAAATTATGAAAAGAAAACACAACATTTTGTGTAACTCATTGTGAGTTTATGTGGGCAATAAAAACACAGTGTTTTGTATGGAGTAAATAGAATCTTGATTGAGATGCTATTTGTTTATTAGGTAATGGCTCTAAATTTCTATTGTTTTCAGTTCACTGATACGCTTCTAGATTAACTTTTTTTAAAAATATGTATGTATATATATATATATATATATATATATATATATACATATTCACACATATGTTCATAAATATATAAAATAAATCAGGACAGGTATCTACTGCTCACAATGAAGGAAGCACATTGGAACAAGTTTTGTCAACCACAAGCTAATTCATCGAATAGCTTTCTCCTCCTTCCCCACTGAGATATCAAGGAAGCTGTGACAGTCACTGTCTCATTCAGATGGTATAGATGGAGGCAGATTTTCTCAGGGGTCTTAGTGTAGAGCTGGGAAGGGACCAGCACCATATACTTCCTGGAAAGGAAGGAGATCCGGCCAGCTGATGACAGAGCTCATTGTCTCTAACTGGAGTTTCACCACAGTAACCATTACCATTCATGTTTCAATATCCTGAGACGTCACAGCTTGCCACACAGCAGAGTGGCAATACAGTTATCAGCTTATCAATCATCACCCTCAGCAGTGATACCTGCTGTGGCAGGTTCGAATGGCGTGTATTCCCTTCACCAAGCAGTCAGAGTTCAAGTTCTACAAAGTTTTTATTTTTAAATAAAAATATGAGAGGAATAATTATTCTTTTCATAAAAATTTATCATGATTGTTTTCCACTAGCATTTTAAATTCCCTTTAATAAAGTATTTATTTATTTATATGAAGACACTGTAACTGTCTTCAGACACACAGGAAGAAAGCATCAGGTCACATTACAGATGCTTTTGAGCCACCATGTGGTTGCTGGGAATTGAACTCAATACCTCTGGAAGAACAGTCAGTGTTCTTAAACACTGAGCCATCTCTCCAGTGCCAATTTTTAATTCTTAAAAATAATTCAATACCCTGGTTTTATTTTTGGTTACTCTTCAACCTAAGATTTATAATGTGACTGTGAAATTCAAACTTGCATAATGCACCTATGTTATACTTGGGCAAGTGCCAAAGGCTAAATGTAGGAATAATTCTCTTCTTTTTCCTAGATTTGGAGATTTTTGTCCCCCAAAATCTAGCCTGTCGCTGTTATATTACAACATGCAAAAATATCACTAGCTTGTTTTTATTTTTTACTACATTAAATATATTTTTCTGATCACAGATACAAAAAAAGTCATTCAACAATATAATCTTAATTATATGGTTGTTTTTGACATCAAATATGTTCTAATAGTAGTTTGATCCAAGGTCTTTGATCTTAACTAATGTATTGTTTTAGGGTACAAATATCCACAGGTTTCTGATGTGCCTAAAGTCTTATTTGTCTCAAGGTTACACCATAGGCTACACATTTCCAGCCAAGAATGTCAACAATGTAAATGCTTATTTTTCAAAGTGATTAAATAGTTTCACCACCAGAAGATGTCTCTGACCATTGGGATTTGAGATACTACTGGTTCAGTAGTAAGGGGAAACGATATTCTAAATCACACCACACCTCAGTTTAGTAACAATGATTGCTTTAGAGTTGGAAAAGAGATTACCCAGAATCATGTAATACTAAAGTTGGAGCACATATATACAATTATTTGCTAGTTATAAAGCAAAAAGAATTTAGGGAGGTTTTCAGGGAAAGAGACTGTGAAAGGAAATGGATAGTTTTTTGATTTGAGGAGGGACAATACTAAGAAGGCTTTGGAAGTACTCACGAGTCTCCATTGAGTGAAGAAGAAGGCAGGAAGGCAAGAACTGAAAAAAGGACAGCTGAGCCTGTCTGTTCTTCCACATGGTGTGGTAAGAAAGGACAGGAGGACAGGGCTTATGGTGTCCCTCTCCTTAACACTGTTTCCAGAGTCCTCTACAACCAGCTTATTTATGAGTCTGGTTTGTAAACCAAACACCATGCCCAAGGTGTTTAAATAGAAAAATAGACTTTTTGCTCTCTGTTATTGTCACTGTGTTCAGTGGTGGCCTGAGAATAACTGAAATAAATTACAACAGTCTCAGAAAAGTTGCCAGAGGAGCTGTGGATGGCGTTGGCAAAGGGTCAAGGCCACAGAATTTGCTTCATCTGAACTAGAGCAGACTTTCTCAGTCTTAACAACCAGTAATTCTTTGCAGTGAGTGGCTATGCTCTGACTATGTGTCATTTACCACCTAACTGCTTCTACTAACTTAGAATCTAGTAGCACTCTGTAGGAATGTGACATCTCAGTTTCTCTTGTTCCTCATTTGTCACCAGAGTAGTCCAGGTTGGAGATTTTAAATTCTGTCTGATCATTCAAGTATCTACTTTTATGGGTTTTGTGTTTTAAAAGGGGGTTGTGGATACTGGGTAATCTTAAAAAAAACAAAAAACTCACCTATTATATAAATCACTGTGTCTAATTCTTTGTTAGAACAGCAATTTACAAGTCTCATCTAAAAGCTTGCCTCTCTATCTCTACAGTTTACTAGGAATAGTATAACTGTGCCACTAATGTTGATTGCTTCAAATGTTGAGGGATCAGTATTCGGGATGCAGCTTGGATCATCTGGAAGGATATTAAGATATGCATTGGGAACCACATTACAATTTCCAGTCTAGATCATAGGACTGTTTATTTTTGCAAAAATTTTGTGGTATTGGCTTCAGAGGGAGGCATAGAATAAACGGAACAAATTATAATGTAGAGGCATTGAGTAAAGGGAAAGAACATGCTAGCAGGGGTGTGATGTAAACGTGGAAGGGATGAAAAAGAAAGAAAACTTATGGCTGGCATGGTGGTGCACCCCTTTAGCCTCAAAACTCAGGAGGCAGAGATAAGCATATCTCTGTGAGTTCGAGGACATACTTGTCTACAAAGCCAGCCCAGAAATCCAGGGCTTACAAAGAGAAAAACCCTAGTTTGAAAAGAAAAACAACCAAAAACTTATGTATTTCATTGAAGTACCTCTGAAACCCTATTAATTAATAGGAGACTAGTGCTAGATGCAGGCTTGTTGGTTAACTCAAGTTCAGTTTTATTTAGGTTCTCTAAGAAGGAGCCTGAACCCAAGATGGAGTTGGCCTGGTCTCTCACACTGACCATGAGAGTCAGACACCCAGGTGTGGGAGAAACAGGACATTCATTAAGATTTATTATACATTTTAGTGCTTCAAGTCATGTTTGAGGATCCTAATATTTACAAGAAACAAAAACAATAGTGGGAAAAATACGGGAGGGAGTTTTGTGTTTTAACTTAAAAAATCTGTTATGTCTAAGGTATGTAAATCTAGAGACACATATTCCCTAGACATACTGAAAACAAAAAAAAACTATCAGAAAAAATAGAATATTTTATGTGATGGTGAATATTATGTATAAAAGATTAAAATTACTGTGTTTAAGAGAAATATATAACAAAACACCTTTAACCTATGAACCCCACTTGCCCAAGGACAGATGACTTCCAGGAATCCTGGGAATTATCCTTATAATTACCTGATTTGCTTATGTAAGAGAACAAACCATGTGTTTTCACCCTTGTAAACAAGCTTGCTTGCCGCTGACGTCAAGAAAAAATGTGTGCATTTCTGCATGTAGGCCAGATGTGTGGCTGGTTGCACATAAGCAGGAAGTAGATAGCCTTGTAAGTTTTGCCTCTGTAAACTCCTTACTAATGTAATTCATAGCTACATCTTGGGATTAATCTCAGGTTCAGTCATGGCACCATGAGTACCTGGTTCTGGTAAAAAATATCATTTCAGAAAGATGAAATGTTAATCAATGGCTTTCTCTTTTTCCTCTATTTCATGCCTCCCATTTTTGTGGCGTGTGTGTGGCAGGGTACAGGCGTATGAGTTTGTGGTTTAGATCAATTGCATGTGTTTATTTATGAGTGAATGTGACAGAGGTCTTGTGTCATTTATACCTTGCTTACCGAGACACTTTCCTTGATGTTTGAAGTTGTAAATTAGGTTAGACCAACTAACGCAGGAATCCCAAGAGATATGTCTCCTTCTGTCTCCATAAAAGTCAGATTATAGGATAGGCACACCACTGCAATGCAAGGCGGTTTATGTGGTTAATAATTCTAAGATCATGTCTTTCCCTTACAGAAGCTTTTGTCTAGTGGGCTCTCATCCATGACACAAGAAGGGTAGTTTTGCTGGCAAGATTCTCAATGCATGCCTTCTCTCACAAGTCTAAGTTAATTTAGTTCATAAACACTGCCATGGTCAATGCTCTTTGCAGATCTATACAAGATGCAGGACAAGCTGGTGGTAGAGTATGGTTTGCATTGTCTAGAGTGTAAAACTGATGACAGCCTGCAAACTATAATTTTAGGATTGGGGGTTATCACAACATGATGAACTGTACAAAAGGGCAACAGTATTAAGAAGATTGAGAACTCAGTCCTACAAAGGTCATAGAGGGACCAATCTGCAATTCTTGTGGATGTTTTCTGAAGTGTCTACACGAGAAGAGAGACGTGGGAGATAGTTCTGCTCTTTGAAATGCAAGCAGAGCACAAAAGGGTGAGAATTCAATATCAGAAGCTAGTATGATGCTTCCCTTAGGGGGTCCTCTTCCAAGTTGCTGGACAACATGGGGGAGTTGGATGTAAATGACTCCCCTGGATATGTACAATTTTAATACTTTGATCCCCAGTTGGTGAAGCTCTTTGGGAATGATTAGGAGGTATTGCTTTCTTGGAGGAGATGTATTAGTGGGAAATGGGCCAATAAAGACAAAGCTATACCAAGTGAATTCTCTCTCTCCCCCACCCTCTCTCTGTATACATATATAACTTCATGATCACAGTTAATCTTTAAGCACTTTTTTAGAATCAGACCTCTCTGCTTCTTGTGATGTTCTCCTCAATGATGGTCTTGGACTCTATTTTTCTTGACTGGGAGCCTCAAAATTTGATGTTTTCCCTTATAAATTACCCTGATGATGTTATTTTTGACCTGGCCATAGATTATAAATTACAACAGAAGAAATGGGCCTCACCAATATGTGGATAGTGGAAGGGAAATTATCCAGGGCATTACAGAACCAAGATTCAAGTCCTAATTATGATGACCTAATTAATGTACTATGACTGTCTTGAAGGCTGGGTGCAGAAGACTACTTTATAACTTGGTCATGGCTATAGGTGTAAGATGTGGCCAAGGATGTGGATTACATACAAGCTGATAAGATGTTACAAATGACCAAATTTCCATTGACCAAAGCCAGCTGACTGCAGAGAAAACACAAATATGTCAGGGTTGCATTAAGTCCAGGCTTCAAAAACTCATCTCCTGCCATAAGTAAATACTCAGTGGACAGGGAACTGAATGAGCTTGAGGGATCCCAACTGATTATACCCCTGTACTTCCTGTCAGCTGGGAAGCCTTGCTGACTCAGTTCCCTACCTGAAAGTTGATAAGATGAACATAGTAGATTCCTAATCAGCAAGGCTCCACATCATTTCACTTGCTGATATCCACAGCTGCCAGAGTCAGCCAGTCAGACAACGTGGGAAACAGGACTGGGTGAGTGAGGGTGATTATAGGAAAGGCAGAAAGAAGATTCAAGAGACAGGTATGGGAGAGCTACTGGTCAATATGATGCCAGTGAGCAAGTGTATTTTCTGCGTTGTTAAAAGGGAAGCAACACAGAGCATGACCAAGAATGCAGGAAGATAAACAATGGCCACGATTCCTTACATGGTAAGTTTATGGTATCTATGTTTGACTAAGGCCATTTGTTCAGGCTAAGGCAGTCTCTCAAGGATGTATGTGTAAGTTAAGGAGCTTTGCAGGGTATAATGTTCACATACCTTGATCAAAAACAAAGACAAATGTCTGCACACTTATTCATAATCACAAGCAAGATGTCAGCCAAAGCTAACTCCATAAGTGCTCCGTCTTCACAACTTCTAAACAATTAAGGTTTCCTCTTAATATTGACTCCAAGGTGGGCATTGACCATAAGTACTTCCGGGGATGCTGGTCTTGGGGCAGTGAAGTTCTACAGCTCTGTCATGTCCTACTTACCTATCTACAGTAAACAGAACAGTCTTGTAATTTTAGTCAAAGTCAAGGAATTCCCTCATTGGGACTGGAAATTTATATCTGTGTAAATCCTTGGATGATGGAACATCTCCACAGGGCTTGGAGAAGATAAAAGTCACAGATAGTACCAGATCAGTCCAAGACTGAGTAAAGCAGAAAGAGGAAGAGACTTCTGGGAAGATTGTAGCTTCTCTTCTCTACAGTCGTAGAGAACGAATGTTAGTATAATGCCACACACAAAGAGACACATGCTCAGCTAAGAAGAATGAAATTTTGTCTTTTTCTGAGATGTAAAATGGACTTAGCATTGCTCATCTACAACACGCTAGTTTCAGAGATAAGGTGAGCCTGTGCAGAGCCCTGAATATGTAGCTGGAACCTTAGCAAAAGGGAGAGGCTTTCAGGCCCATGCCAGGGCCTTCTGCAATGTAACAGAGCAGACTATGGTCCAAGTTCACTATGTAAATGTATAGAAGTATCACAGGGAAACTTCTTTACTTTACCCATTGAAAATAAGAAAATGAAGCCACAGGGAAGCAAGGAAGACTCAAACTGTTGAAAAAGGAACAATTAAGAAAATTTAAGACACAAGCAGAAACCAATGTTTCAAGCCGAAGAATGGAGTGTGTGACTCAAAAGGAAAAACAGAACACAAAAACCAAACCAACAAAAAGGAAACCTGCCCATATCAAGGTCCAAGAGATTAGGAAATCCAAAGTTTATCAGGGCCAATGCTAGGGTCCAGCTGGCATGTTTTATTTTTTCAAGGAGGGGTCATGGCAAGATAGTTATCAGGACAGGCAAACTGTAAGCTCATCAAAGCTTAGGGGATATAACAGTACAGGGAATGTATTCAAGTGCATGCTGTAACGAGATTCCTTGATTGTATTTCTTATTCACACCAGTGAGGCAATTATAAACAGAAAAATTAAATTGAAAACTATCAAAGAATTGTGCTCTTTTAAGAATAGATTTATGGGTCTAGAAAACAAGAAACTCAAAGAGAATTACAAATCAGATCAACAATGTCTGTTTTTAAGAAATCAATAATACCAAAGTCTACAAGAAGCAATGTCTGAGTCCAACCTGTCTATAGCCAACCAAACAACAGGTTCTCTGTAGTGAGAGGAGAAGATCCAGCATCTCCTCACCCGACCCCTTTCTGGTGTTCAATGGGAGGAGTCTGCACTTCCTCACAATGTCAGCAATGAGGTCATAACAAGAAATGTATCTATCATCATGGCTCTTCACATCAAAAAAACGTTTCACTTTCTGTCTCTGAGAACCCCATCACTTTTATTGCCTTGACCAAACCCCTTAGAAGAAACTGCATACAGAACAAAGGTTTTATTTTGGCTCAGACTCTCAGATAACAGGGAAAGCATGGCTAGAGACTTGGTAAGATGGGTAGGGAGCAGATGCTTAGATGGGTTTAGCAAGTTCAATTGCCTCTAATGACCTAGTTCCTCCTGTTGGGTTCCACTGTCCTGGTGTTTAATAACTTCTCCAAACAAACACCTGCAAGGGACAAGCAAGTCAGAGACAGGACGTGGTGTGACCTCTCACATTCAAATCTTTTTTTTTTTT
>NW_018394093.1:0-7929 GCF_900095145.1 Mus pahari
TCACAATTATTTACCCCAAGAATGAAAAATCCCAGGGTTGCTTTCTGCTTCTCTGTTTTTGGCCACAGGGGTGTACCAAGCCAGATTTTTTTTTTTAGAGAGAATCTGTCAAGATAATACCCAAATATACCATCAAAGATAATCATTATTGGAAATATGGGAACAGAGAAGAAAAAACACATACCACGAATTGATGGTTTAATTAAAGGGACACCAAGTCCATAAAAATTAATACTTTTTACTATCCTATGTGTCTCAGCATTTTGAGAACATTGACTTGGATACATGCATGTCTATATACAAATATTTGGCCAGTTCACTGCTCTGACCTTTTGTTTCTCATTCTTATTTAACTAATGTGGAGGTGAACTTACCACTTCAGATGCATAACTTAATTTCACTATAGAAATCATACTAATTTGATCTTAAATTTGATCTTCTTGGCTCTTCTCTATTTTTATCCATGGTGGATCATTGAATTGATATATCCTCATTGTCCTCATTACCCCTTGTTTCCCCTTTTTGACATGAGCACGATAGAGAAATACTGCCTTCCACAATTTCTCCAAATAACATATAATGTGCTGAGGATCTCTATGTGCATTTCATGGAATTACTCTACAGATAAAACAAAAGCAAGTATTTTCTAGCAATAAAACAATTTTATTTCAGTGAAATACATTGTGCTGTAGTGTAGACATGGCTACATTTTCTTCTTAGTTTGATTTCNATGAAAGCTGGATAACATAAAGACTAAAGGGATGTATAGGCAATGACATTCTTCAGTAAATTATGGTACATTACTGTGACTCCTGCACATGAAATGCAAGGTGTGGACACAGGGAATATAGTAATGGAATTTTTTTTTATATGGGCACATAACTGACTGCAATGTTTTCTCTTCACCTTTACTTTTATTCTGACTGTGCCATAAGAACATACCTGTTGAATTCAGCAGTCAACTCCATTATCATTATGAATGCATTAATACAATGAGAGAAGTGAATACCTATAATGTGTCTGTTCTAAAGAGGCAATGTACTAAGTAGAAACTCTAGTTTTTATTTGTCTTATTTTCCAGTTCTATATCAATCATACATTTTTTATTTGTTTCATGACAATGAAATTACTCTAGAATTAATTGTATATCATATATCATTTGTGTGTGTGTGTGTGTGTGTGTGTGTGTGTTTGTGTTTCTGTTTGTGTGGGTGAGTGTGTGTGCATGCATGAGTTCAGGGATATCTTTTGGACAAACGATCATGATCCTTTGAGCTACAGTTTAAGGTGTCTTTCTGATTTCTTAAGTATATAATGTAAGGCACTTCATCAGGTTGTCTGCAATGCAGCATGAACACTTAAATGCTCAAATAACCCTTCAGTGATAGACCCAAGAATTTAGTTCTATTTGTTTAATAGGGAAGTGGGAATGGAAAANTGGCCAAAATCAGGTATAGTGGGAGACAAGAGAGAAGGAAAAACCATCCAGTAACCAGCGAAACTTGGGTCAGTACCATGGGCAGGCTTCAAATCGTGTCCTTGATACTATTACTGACGCTATGTTGTACTTGCAGATAGCATCCTAGCAGAGCTGTCCTCTGGGAGGGTCTACCTGCAGGTGATTGAGGCATATGCAGACACTTTCCACCAACCACTGAACTGAGGTTGGGGACCCAGAAGAGGTAGGGAAATTATTGAAGAAGCTGAAGGGGATGACACCCTGATAGGAAGGCTAACAGTGTCAAGTTACCTGGAACTCAGAGACTAAACCACCAGCCAAATAGCATACATCAACTGGTTCATGGCACCTAGTACTTTACATGGCAGAGGACTGCCTTACCTCGGCTCAGGGGAAGCACATGTGCCTAAATGTACTGTAATTTGAGGCTCCATGGAAGGGTGATGACTGGTGGTGGTGTGAATGTGTGGAAAACCCTCTAAGAGGAATATGGGAGGCAATTTGGGTTGAAGAACTTATCCTTGGGTGGGGTTAGGGGGTCAAAACTTGGAATATAAATATATAAAATAAGTCATTTACAATAAAAACAATGTTGAAGTCCCCACTACCACATGAATAGATACAGATAAGCAAGTACTGCTATAAAGAAGGCAAATCAGGATTTGGTTGGGAAGAAGCCACTGTTTATTGTCTAATACCTAGTGGTCAGGAATAAAGCATGTATACACCAGAAACCTTATCAACTCTACATAAAAATCATGGATTTCATGAAGCAAAATTAGAGGAATTATTTGTATTATGTCTTCTAAATAGCACATTAACTCTTTAGGAATTGATATCTTGGATTTTTGTCCGAAAATCATTTTTGATATCATCAAATTAGAATAACATCATTTTGGCTGATACAGATATGAGTATAATTCTTTTATACATATAGCAATCTAAAACATGACTGAGATACTGAGTGAAATGCGATAGCTGCTGTGAGGAGGGCTAATGCGGTTGACATGACAGTGTTTTTAATACTTCCATTTACAAATTTTTTTCTTTTCTTTTATAATTAGATATTTTCTTTTTTTTTTCTTTTATTCATTATTAGATATTTTCTTCATTTACATTTCAACCGCTATCCTGAAAGTCCCCTTTACCCTCCCCTGGCCCTGCTCCCCAACCCACCCAATCCTGCTTCCTGGCCCTGGCATTCCCCTGTACTGGGGCATATAATCTTCACAAGACCAAGGGCCTCTCCTCCCAATGATGGCCGACTAGGTAATCTTCTGCTACTTATGCAACTAGAGACACAAGCTCTGGGGGGATACTGGTTAGCTCATATTGTTGTTCCTCCTACCGGGTTGCAGACCCCTTCAGATCCTTGTGTCCTTTCTCTAGATCCTTCATTGGGGAACCTGTGTTCTGTCAAATGGATGACTGTGTGCATCCATTTCTGTATTTCCAGGCACTGGAAGAGCCTGTCAGGAGACTGCTATCAGGCTTCAAGGCAGTTAAGAAAAGAATTCTTGTNTGGGAGACAAGAGAGAAGGAAAAACCATCCAGTAACCAGCGAAACTTGGGTCAGTACCATGGGCAGGCTTCAAATCGTGTCCTTGATACTATTACTGACGCTATGTTGTACTTGCAGATAGCATCCTAGCAGAGCTGTCCTCTGGGAGGGTCTACCTGCAGGTGATTGAGGCATATGCAGACACTTTCCACCAACCACTGAACTGAGGTTGGGGACCCAGAAGAGGTAGGGAAATTATTGAAGAAGCTGAAGGGGATGACACCCTGATAGGAAGGCTAACAGTGTCAAGTTACCTGGAACTCAGAGACTAAACCACCAGCCAAATAGCATACATCAACTGGTTCATGGCACCTAGTACTTTACATGGCAGAGGACTGCCTTACCTCGGCTCAGGGGAAGCACATGTGCCTAAATGTACTGTAATTTGAGGCTCCATGGAAGGGTGATGACTGGTGGTGGTGTGAATGTGTGGAAAACCCTCTAAGAGGAATATGGGAGGCAATTTGGGTTGAAGAACTTATCCTTGGGTGGGGTTAGGGGGTCAAAACTTGGAATATAAATATATAAAATAAGTCATTTACAATAAAAACAATGTTGAAGTCCCCACTACCACATGAATAGATACAGATAAGCAAGTACTGCTATAAAGAAGGCAAATCAGGATTTGGTTGGGAAGAAGCCACTGTTTATTGTCTAATACCTAGTGGTCAGGAATAAAGCATGTATACACCAGAAACCTTATCAACTCTACATAAAAATCATGGATTTCATGAAGCAAAATTAGAGGAATTATTTGTATTATGTCTTCTAAATAGCACATTAACTCTTTAGGAATTGATATCTTGGATTTTTGTCCGAAAATCATTTTTGATATCATCAAATTAGAATAACATCATTTTGGCTGATACAGATATGAGTATAATTCTTTTATACATATAGCAATCTAAAACATGACTGAGATACTGAGTGAAATGCGATAGCTGCTGTGAGGAGGGCTAATGCGGTTGACATGACAGTGTTTTTAATACTTCCATTTACAAATTTTTTTCTTTTCTTTTATAATTAGATATTTTCTTTTTTTTTTCTTTTATTCATTATTAGATATTTTCTTCATTTACATTTCAACCGCTATCCTGAAAGTCCCCTTTACCCTCCCCTGGCCCTGCTCCCCAACCCACCCAATCCTGCTTCCTGGCCCTGGCATTCCCCTGTACTGGGGCATATAATCTTCACAAGACCAAGGGCCTCTCCTCCCAATGATGGCCGACTAGGTAATCTTCTGCTACTTATGCAACTAGAGACACAAGCTCTGGGGGGATACTGGTTAGCTCATATTGTTGTTCCTCCTACCGGGTTGCAGACCCCTTCAGATCCTTGTGTCCTTTCTCTAGATCCTTCATTGGGGAACCTGTGTTCTGTCAAATGGATGACTGTGTGCATCCATTTCTGTATTTCCAGGCACTGGAAGAGCCTGTCAGGAGACTGCTATCAGGCTTCAAGGCAGTTAAGAAAAGAATTCTTGTCAGTTTCAACGATTTCTCAAAGCTGTATTGAAGAGTTTAATTTCTATATTATCATATTCTCTTCAGTATGAAATATTTCAATCTCCCAAAACATGCTAAGCAATAGTATATACTTCAGTTTTCTTCATTTTGCATACATTATGCAGTATTTGATGTCTAAAAAGTAAAGTGTACTAATGAAATTTTCCTACAGTGTCACATGCAGATTTTTCCTTGGAGGAAAATATTGATATTTTTAAAGACTTGCAATTTAATAAAGGCTTTCTGGGGTTTTTCATGTTTATGATGATTTTGTAGTTTGAACCTAGCATGAACAGGCTTATATAAAACAGATGCAGAATCATTTACAATGGAGTCTTTTTGCCCTAGTATAAATTCTGAGAGATTCTTATGTGGCTAAAAAATTAGCAACATTTGATAATGTTTCTCATTGTATGGATTGTCTGATGATTTTTAAGATATTATCTACACATAAAGGATCTCTCACATTCAATATGTTTATAAGGTTTCGTTCCTATATGAATTTGCTGATGTATCCTAAGATCTGAAATATGTTTAAAGTATTTCTCACGTTCTGTACATTTATAAGGTTTTCTTCCTATGTGAATTTCTGATGGATTCTAAAGTTTGAGCTTCATTAAAATGATATTCCACATTCACCACATTTGTAAGGTTTCTTACCTGTGTGAGTTCTCTATCGTCATTTATGATGTAAGCAATATTTTAAAAAAATTTCTCACATTCACTGTATTTGTATTGGTTGGCTCCTGTTTTGAATTCTCTGATTTTTCTGTAAAATTGAGCCACATCCAAAGGGTTTCAACATTTACTTTATTTGTATCATTTTTCTCATGTGTGAGTTTTCTGATTTCTTCTAAAAGTTGAGGTACACTGAATATTTTTCTCAAATTCATATTTGTAGGGTTTCTCTCCTGTGTCAGTTCTCTGATGTCTTCTGAGTTTTGAGACATATGTAAAAAAATTGAACATTTGTAAGGGCTTTCTCCTGTCTGAATTCTTTGACTGCTTTTTAGATTTTTGAGGTGGCTAAAGCATTTGTCAAATTTGCTGTGCTTTTAAAGGTTTCTTTCCTATATGAATTCTCTGAAAAATTCTAAGACATGAGCCTCTAGGAATGGATTTCTTATAGTCACTACATTTGTAAAGTCTCGTTGCAGTCAAGGTTGTTAGGACCTTTACCCTGATACAACTGGTTTAAAACACTTACTAATTGCTTTACATTTCTCTGGTTTCTCTCCATAATGAGTTATCTGATACATGCTGAAGTTCAAGTATATCTGGTAGCATTTTCCACATTTCTTGCATTTTTGTTTCTTTCCAGTATGGATTTCTTTCAGCATGAGTTTATTTTCGATGTCATGTACTTGTACATATTCTCTAGTTTTATGTTATTTTCCTAAAAGGTGGTATTCTTTCGTTTTGATTAATGAAGCAACACAAATTTAAACATTTTGGGCTGTATTTATATTGGAAAAATTGTCCATAATTCCCATTTTTATTACACTGTAGAGTTGATAAATGAACAAAGAGATCCTTATAATTGCTACATCCATGCTTGATGCTGTATCTTGTGCTAAAATATTTCTTGTAAGTTGTCCATTGTGAAGACACAGAAATCATTTTGCCAAACATAATTTATTATTTGCATACTAATATGCTGTTAGACAATATATTTGGGCCTTGATCCAGAGTATTTTCAAATTTACCACTGATGGTATATTTCTGTTGAAAATGTAGCACAAATAGATACTAGAACATGTTGAATGAGTAGGAGATTTCATATCTGAAGTTTTGATAAGTTTTCAAACTAAATGGAGAGAAGCTGGAAGCAATCCAAGGGAAATCAGGGACTAAACAGGCTGCCACTTTCTCCCTGCCTATTCAATGTATTACTTGAAGTCCTTGCCAGAGCAATTCAACAACAAAAGGAGATCAAGGGGATCCAAATTGGAAAGGAAGAAGTCAAAATATCACTATTTGCAGATGATATGATGGTATATATAAGTGACCCTAAAAATTCCACCAGAGAACTCCTAAACCTGATAAACAGCTTCAGTACAGTAGCTGGATATAAAATTAATACAAAGAAATCAGTGGCCTTTCTCTACACAAAGGATAAATAGGATGAGAAAGAAATTAGGGAAACAACACCCTTCACTGTAGTCACAAATAATATAAAATACCTTGGTATGATTCTAACTAAGGAAGTGAAAGATCTGTGTGTCAAGGACTTCAAGTCTCTGAAGAAAGAAATTGAAGAAGATCTCAGAAGATGGAAAGATCTCCCATGCTCATGGATTGGCAGGATTAATATAGTAAAAATGGCTATCCTTCTAAAAGCAATCTACAGATTCAATGCAATCCCCATCAAAATTACAACTCAATTCTTCACCAAATTAGAAAGGGCAATTTGCAAATTCATCTGGAATAACAAAAAACCTAGGATAGCAAAACTATTCTCAACAATAAAAGAACCTCTGGTGGAATCACCATGCCTGACCTCAAGCTGAACTACAGAGCAATTGTGATTTAAACAATCAACTATTGGATATAACACAGAGCCCCCAATGAAGGATCTAGAGAAAGTACCCAAGGAGTTGAAGGGGTCTGCAACCCTATAGGTGGAACAACAATACGAACTAACCAGCAACCCCAGAGCTCATGTCTCTAGCTGCATATGTAGCAGAAGATGGCCTAGTCAGCCATCATTGGGAAGAGCGGCCCCTTGGTCTTGCAAACTTTATATGCCCAAGTACAGGGGAACACCAGAGCCAAGAAGGGTGAGTAGGTGGGTAGGAGGGTGGGGGGGTATAGGGGACTTTGGGGATAGTATTTGCAATGTAAATGAAGTAAATACCTAATAAAAATTGGAAAAAAAAAAGCATGGTACTATTACAGCGACAGACAGGTAGATCAATGAAATAGAAGTGAAGACCCAGCAATGAACCCACACACCTATGGTTACTCAATCTTTGATAAGGGTGATAAAACCATACAGTGGGAAAAAAAGACAACCTTTTCAGCAAATGGTGCTGGCAAAACTGGCGGTTATCATTTAGAAGAATGCAAATTGACCCATTCTTATCTCCTTGTACAAAGCTCAAGTCTAAGTGGATCAAAGAACTCCACATAAAACCAGAGACACCAAAATTTATTGAGGAGCAAGTAGGGAAAAGCTTTGAAGATATGGAACAGGGGAAAAATTCCTGAACAGAACCGCAATTGCTTGTGCTGTAAGATCAAGAATGGACAAATGGGACCTCATAAAATTGCAAAGCTTCTGTAAGGCAAAAGATACTGTCAATAAGACAAAAAGGCCACCAACCGAGTGTTAAAGGATTTTTCCCAATCCTAAATCTGATAGGGGACTAATATCCAATATATAACAAGAACTCAAGAAGCTG
>NW_018394093.1:11441-13239 GCF_900095145.1 Mus pahari
AGAGAAAGTACCCAAGGAGCTGAAGGGGTCTGCAATGCTATAGGAGGAACAACAACATGAACTAAGCAGTAACCCTCAGAACTCTTGTCTCTAGTTCCATATGTAGCAGAGGATGACCTAGATGGCCATCAATGGGAGGAGAGGCCGTTGGTCTTGAGAAGATTCTATGCCCCAGGATAGGGGAGTGCCAGGTCCAGGACGCAGGATTGGGTGGGTTGGGGAGTGGGGGGTTGTATATGGAACTTTCAGAGAGGAAACTAGGAAATGGGATAACATTCAAAATGTAAATGAAGAAAATATGTAAGAAAAAAAGAGAAAAGAGTGAAACTTAAGAAAAAAGAAAAACAAAAGGAACAAATGTTGACTTACTTCTATACCTATTATCCTTAGATTTGGTCTTGTCATGGTGTCCTGGATTTACTGGATGATTTGGGTTAGGATAAGTTTGCATTTTTCATTTTCTTTGATTGTTGAGTCAGTTTATTTATTTATTTATTTATGTATGCTATCTTCTGCACCTGAGGTTCTCTTCTATCTCTTGTACTCTTTTGGTGATGCTTGCATCTGTGTCTCCTGACTTCTTCCCTAGGTTTTCTATCTCCAAAATTGGCTCTTATTGTGACTACTTGACTGCTTCTACTTCCATTTTTAGATCCTGTATACTTCTGTTCAATTCCTTCACCTGTTTGGTTCTGTTTTCCTTTAATTCTTTAAGGGATTTTTGTGATTCCTGTTTAAGGGTTTCTCCCTATTTATGTGTGTTCTCTTGTATTTCTTCAGTGGAGTTAATTATGTCCTTGTTAAACTCCTCCATCATTGTCATGAGAAGTGACCTTAGATCCCTATCTTGCTTTTCTGGTGTAATGGTGTGTCCAGGATTTACTATGGTGGGAGAAATGGGTTCTGATGATNCCAAGTAACCTTGGTTTCTGTTGCTTCTGTTCTTATGCTTGCCTCCTGCCATCTGATTATCTCAAGTGTTCCCTGACCATGCAATATCTGATTGGAGCCTGTCCTCCCTGTAATCTGGGTTTAGTAAGAACTCCTCAGAGTCGAGCTTTCTCTGTAATCCTGTGATTCTGGGATCCTGTGATCCTGAGATTTAGNGTATGTCAGAATTCCTGGGAATCAAGCTGCTTCTGAGACCCTGAGATCCTAGTGTGACCAAGCTACAGGGATCCTGGGATCCTAAGATCCTGGGGATTCTAGAGCACCTGGGAGTGGTACCTCCTCTGTGGACTGTCAGACTGTCTGCTGATTTTGCACCCTAGGTAGAACAGCACTGACCCAAAGGAACCCAAACCACTGGTCAGGCAGGGTTCCTGAGTCCCTGAACCTTGCTGGTCCCTGTTAATCCAGGTGGTGTTGGAATAGATATTTTGCTCTACTCACTGATGATTCTAAGATCATGGGCCTGCTAGAACACCGAGGAGTGGAGACTCCTCTGAGGACCGTGGCCATGATTAGTCTTGTAATATAGACTCATTGTATTCTCCAATATTTATTTATTTAGCATGGCATTGCCTTAAGAGGTCTTGTCCTGGCAAGCTAGGACAATTTCTTAAGTGTCCAAAGACAATCTTTTTAAAAGAACGGCAGTTTTTCTTATGAGTTGTACATGCATAAACAATTGTAAATTTGCAACAAATTTGAGAATTCATAGTATCTGAGGGAAGAACAATTTTTAAGCAATTTTAAGCTCTGAGATGTATTGACCATTAATATACAAATTAAAGCTTTATTATTTGACATTTGAAAATACCATCTACAGCACACGATTTAATCATCTGTGCTGAAG
>NW_018394093.1:13767-21365 GCF_900095145.1 Mus pahari
AATACAGCTGTCAGCTCTGCTAACTGAGCTGAGAGGCCAGAAGTCTCTATGACTACCTGTTGATTATTTACTAGGTATCCAGCTCACCCTTTAGAGGAGCCATCAGTAAATATTAAAAGAGCATTACACAAAGGCTGTGAAGAGGTCATATTAGGAAATATCACTTCATGTACATTTAAAGATTGTATCAGTCTATCTCGAGGATAATGATCATCTACAGTTCCTATAAATCGTATTTGAGCCAGCAACCAATTTGTACTGTGCTGTTTCAGCCAAGTATCTTGATCTGCACTATAAGGCTGAACAATGACATCTGGCTCTTTGCCAAAATAAGTTAGTGCCTGCTTCCTTCCAAACATAATCATTTGGGCTACTGCTCCATAATATGGCAGAATACTACGTTTAGGAGGTATCCCCAAATGAATCCACATTAGAGGGGCTCTTGCCTTCAGTTATTAACTTGCGGTTAGGTCTCTGAGTAGTAATAGGTTGAACCCAGTACACATCAGAGGAACCAAAGCCACTCTGTCCTCTCTCATTCTTCACAATTTTGGACGGTAGTGGATGTAAGGGAACTAAGAAAAGTTGAGCAATTCTTTGATCAGCAGGTACAGTTATAATAGCATGAGGGGAAGCAACCATGATTTGAATTTCTCCCACATAATCATTATTTAAAACACCTGGATAAATCTGCAGACCTTTTACAATAGAACTCCTTCATCCTACAAGAAATCCCCACGTTTCTGCAGGTAGAGGTCCAAAACCTCCTGTAGGCAGAGTTTGAACTCCAATTTCTGGGGTAAATACTGTGTGGGTGGAGGAACAGAGCTCCACTCCTGTACCTCCTGGGGTTGCCCTGACAAGGTCAAAGATGGATTCTTTTTTTCTGGGCAGCAGCTCCAAGGCCCCATAAACTGCTGGCTGCAGGTAACTCAAGGCTTGGGGCATGGTTTGTAAAACAAATGAGAAAACCACACAAGCTTCCCTGAGGCTGCTCCAAGCCTCACCCCATCCCAAATGCAAACATTTTTTTAAGCTTAGCATTTGGTCTGAGAGATGGCCCTCCTGCAGTGAGGACAGATTCTAGGGGGACATTTGACTGTCTATGCCTCCAATTTTGAACAGTCTCAAGATTATTAAGACATTTAAAATTGTGAAAAAGTTGCTTGTATGGTAATATCTTGCAAGGCAGCAACCATAGCCACATTATATGAGAGTCCAATATTTGTAGAAGGACGAAATATCTAGATAAGCCTGTCTTTTGCTTGGTATGGCCAGATGGCTGTAGAGAGCTATATTAGAGATCCCATAAAATGATTACTCTTGTAACCATCCTAATTACAATATATAGGTGAATTAAAGATCTAAAATTTGAAATCAAGCTGCAAGCTGCAGTCAATGGNGNATTGGCAACTTGAAGCAAANCCCAATTTTAAACAATTTGTTATCTTAAAAATCAATACCAGAAGCATCACTTTAATCTTATGAAGGTTGTCTTCCTATGAATGCAGGACAGTGCAAATTTTGATGCTTCATTAAAGAGACAATGTTTTAAATCTCATCTCTAAGTCTACTTTTTAGGAAAAGAATCACATTAAATATTATCTCAATTAGTTTTCCTAGAGGCCTAGTTTTTTGGCATGCTTTATGCCACGTGTTTAAAATGACTCCAACCCTGAGTTACCATTTTAAAGCTAACCTTTTTGTTATCAGTGTTATAACTTTTTATTTAAAGCCAATAACTTATAACTCTATGATAAAGCCACACAGAGCATTTTTACACCCTTAAGACCAGTCAAAAACCAAATGAAGTGGCTAAGCAAATCTTACAAATTTAGACCAATCAAAGAATTTTACGTTTTATAGCTATAATTTTAAGATAAAAAGCACTTGTCACTTGCTGAACCCAATAATCATGAGAATTTTGTTTTTAAAGGAACAAACCAACTATCAGCCTTTTTGCTTTAGAGCTAAAAGTTGACAGCTTTAAAAAAAAAAAACAAAACAGTTTCTCCTCACTAAACTGTGATCCTCTTTTTGGGCTCCACTGTGTAAACTGAGGCTGAGTCAGCAGACAAAGTTCCAGTCACTTTTACTTCTTTTAAACAAGGAACACAGAACACTCACTCATACAACGAAACAAAACAGACACAAATTGACACGTGGACATACATTGGTGCACCAAACACAGACAATACATAGAAGGTAGAGGACTTGATTTAACTAAATCTGAGTGTCTCCTGTAATGGAGAGATAGAAAGCCGGACNTCTCCAGTTTTCACTCTGTCCCTAGGAGAGTTCTGAAATCCATTTTCCTTTTGTCTTGATCTCTCTCTCTCTCCCAGGTTCTCATGTCTAAAGTTTTTTTCTTCTCTGAACCATGGGCAGCAAGAATCTATCTGTTTTACAAAGTTTTTTAACATCTGTTTTGTAAACCCTATTCTTTCCACCTGAAACAGCTCTGAGGCTGTGGACAAACGCCTTTTTAGAAACTGAAACCCTATTCCTCTCACCTGAAGCAGTTCTTGAAGACTGTGGACAAAAGCCTGTTTAGAATTTTCTTTTCCCATTTTCCGCTGTCCACCCCTAAGTGGTATAGTGCCGGGTCAACACAATACCAGCTTAGCCCGTATTCTACCTACAACAATTTAAAAAGGATGGTGTTTAAAACCTGTGCTAGCATACATACCTGTTGCTCAGTGTGCTCGATATGACCTTCTTATTCTTTCTTCTTGTGGAGCTCCACATGGACAGCATTCCCTCAGGTTTGTCCCGCTGTGTTCAGGTCCCGCATGGTGGCGCCACCTGGGAGGGCTGCCCGCTGCCACACTCAATCCAGGGTCCACCTGAAAGGTGAGCTGGTGTTGAAAGGGGAAAGATGGCGAGAGAATTATGTGGCTAAGACAAAAAGTGTTCTAAACAAAGCCCAAAGTTCAATGAAGTACTGAGTTTATATAGCATGGGAAAAACCCTTCCTCCCAGCCCCAGTCTTGGGGTCTGTAGTACAGGTGCGAGCTGGTAGGCAGATCTTCAGGAAGATGACTCTGGAGAATCTTGGAGTTTGTCAGCAGGGAGTGGCATCTGCCTTGGGAGGCAATCATTTTGAAGAGCACTGGCAGGTGTAAACAAAAACCAGCCTGACCATGACCACCCCAGGTGGTCCTGTGGCTGCAGAGGTCTGAGACAGCCTGTTTCAAGGCTGGGAGGGTGCAACAATTAATCAGTAATTATTTAAGTTTTGGGTGTTTGACACAATTGTGCTGTATTTTCTAATCATTAAAAATAGGGATTTTTGTACAAGTAAATATGTTCTTCATTCAATTTCACCCTTCCAAATATGCATATCAGTGTACAGTCTAAACCTTTCCATGGAATTATGTATGTATTTTGAGGTGACCTGTCAATGATACTTCTATATCCATATCAAACTCATAAATGAAATTACTAAGTGTTCAACGTGAATACAGCAACTATACCAAGTTAACAGTTAGGCAGTAATGTAGGTTTTATATTCTGTCTCTATATGTTCCAGAGAAAAAACTTACATCTAGTTCATTTAATGTGAATTAATGGAAATTATTAGACAATGAAATAAAATCACTATGCCATCTGTGCCAGACTTTCATATTTCTGTCACCTCTCCATCCAGCTTCATCAAACCTGCAGAAGCAGAATTCTACAAGTTATATTACCTTCCTGCTTGCATATTCCCTGCCCTCTGGGCACTCTAGGCCATACCCGGCTGCACTGAGTAGCCTGCTGTCCATGCTGGACCTTAATTTTTTCAACTGGCTTTCTACCCAACTTCTCTGGACCAGGGGATCCAGAACCATACAGTCCAAAGATACCTCCTTGATGCCTGAAACACTGGGATCATTGAGATTATCCCTACTTTCAATAAAAAGTACATGAGGAATATCCAGGTCTAAAACTATCCAAGAGGCTAAATGGCCACAAAAGAATACAAACAATAAAAGCCAAGGCAATGTGACACCAACAGAGCACATGTATTCTACAATAGCAAGCCCTGGATACACTATTATAAATGAAGCGCAAGAAAAGAACCTTAAAATCCTGTCTTACAAGGATGATAAAGGCCTTAACAGGAAATCAATAAATCCCTTAAAGAAATACAGTAATACATAATCAAACAGGCAGAGCCTCTTAAAGCAGAAATAAATAAATCAATCCCTTAAAGAAATACAGGAAAGCACAATTAACAGGGGAAGGAAATAAACCTCTTCAAGACAGGGAGTAGAAATAGAAACCATAGAAAAAACAAATCCCTAGGGATTACTGGAGATAGAAATTCTAGGGAAGAGAAAAGGAACAACAGATTCAAGCATCAGCTACAGTGTTCAAGGGATGGAAGAGAGAATCTCAGGCATAGCAGCTACAATAGAATAAACTGTAACATAAATCAAAGAAAATGTTAATCCTTAAAAAAGAAAAAAACCCTGACACAAAACATTCAGGGAATCTGGGATACATGAAATCATTTAACCTAAAAATAATAGGAATATAATAATGTCCAAACTCCAAGGACCAAAAAGGATTTTCAGCAAAACTGTAGAAGAAATGATATCCAATCTCAAGAAACAGATGCTTATACACGTACAAGAAGCTTTTAGAACACAAATTGTACTGGAGAAGAACAGAAATTTTTCCTTGGACAAAATAAATGAAATATAAATTGTAAAGCACAAATAATATTAAATGCAGCAAGGGAAGGAAGCCAGGCAACATACCCAGGCTGATCTATTAGAATTACACCTGACTTCTTGACAGAGACTCTAAAAGCTAGAAGGGCCTAAACAAATACCTTGCAACTTCAAAAATAATAAATAAATAAAAAAGAAAAAAATCATATGCCAACCAAAACTACAATGCTCAGCAAAACTCTCAATCACCATAGATGTAAAAAACAAGATATTTCATGACAAAATCAAATTTTAAAAATTATCTATCCACAA
This sequence comes from Mus pahari, assembly GCF_900095145.1. Classification (NCBI taxonomy): domain Eukaryota; kingdom Metazoa; phylum Chordata; class Mammalia; order Rodentia; family Muridae; genus Mus; species Mus pahari. The sequence continues at coordinate 18,741 of NW_018394093.1, forward strand.
GTCTAGCTCAACAGAATACATAGAAGGAAAACTCAAATCCAAAGAAGATAAATTCATCCAAGAAAACACAGGAAATTTGTAATTCCATGCCAGCTAATAAAGGAAAGTTCAAACACACACACACACACACACACACACACACACACACACACACACACACGCACACACACACACAGACACACAAATACCACCAACATCAAAATAACAGAAAATAGCAATCCCTTGTTATTTATATGACTCAACATCAATGGATTCAATTCCCAAATGAAATACAATAGAAGGAATTGAAATCTCAATGATTAACATGTATGCCCCAAACACAAGGAGGCCAACGTTTGTAAAAGTAACACTGCTAAAGTTTGATTCACACATTGAACTCCACACTTTAATAGTGGGAGAATTCCAAACCCCACTCTTACCAATCCACAGATCATTCAGACAAACACTAAATATAGAAAGATGAAGCTAACTGACAAGAATCAAGTGGATCAAAAAGTCATCTACAGATTACCTCACCCAAACAAAAATGAATATAACTGCTTGTAGATCCTTCTCCAAAACTGACCACATCACCAGTCACAAAAACAGCCTTGAGAGATAAAATACAATTGAAATAACACCTTGTCTTTTATCAGACAACCACAGATTAAATCTGGATTCGACAACAACAACAACAGCAACGGAAACATCAGAAAGCCAAAGCACTCATAGAAATGGAACAATGCTATACTCAAGCCTAAGAACTCATAGAAACTGTACAATTCTCTACTCAATGGTTGGGGAACAAATAAAGAAATTAAAGATTAGTAGAATTCACTGAAAATGAAGGCACAACACACCCAATTTTATGTGACAGAATGAAGCTGTGCTAAGAGAAAATTTAACAGCACCAAGTGCCTACATAACAAATTAGAAAATTCTCATGTGAGCAATTTAAAAGTACATCTGTGATCAAGCCTGCTCAGTCAGTCAACAGATTATTCAGCATGGTATGAAGATTAAAAAGAAAAAAGACAGTGAGACAACGTTGTAGAGTGACCCCAATCAAGCCTGAGATTGAAGGCAAATTTTTATTTTTCCAACCCACATTTTATACTATTTTAATTACATGCAAGTATTTTGAGCAAGCAGTACTATAAGGAACTAGCAAAGTAGCAAGCGATTACTCCCATGACAGTTGTTTAAAAGGGCTTGTAATAATTACCGAAATACTTGAGTCCACTTCCTCATCCAAGCCCAAAATTTTGCCTGAGGTCTAGTTCCACCCAAAGACTAAAATTCCTGCCTTATCCCACTTCCCTATCATAGCCTAAGGTAAGATTCTTGCATCCTTATCTTGCTCTAATATCAGATTCCTGCCTGTGTTTCCTTCCTTGTCCTAAGCCAATGTCAGATTCCTGTCTGAAGCCCACTTCTTTGTCCTTAGCCAATGTCAGACTCCTGCCAATAGGTACCCCAAAAGGCTTTCCACACATCTGAATACTTTAGAAAAATAGAAGCAAACACACTGAAGAGGAGTAGAAGGCCATAAAAATATGGACTATAGACAATAAATAGAAAAGAAAGAAAAGAAAAGCATACAAAGAAATCAATGAGGCCAAGAACTATGTCTTTGAAAAAATCAACAAGATAGACGAACTAACTGAAAAAACAGAAGGACTCTATCAAAAACCGAAATCAGAAATGAAAAGGCAGACTAAACAACAAACATGGAGGAAAATAAAAATATATATTTATCTTTAGGTTTTACTTCAAAGCCTGTACTCCACAAAATTAGAAAATCATTTATTATTATTATTTTTTACACTCCATATTTCATTCCCCCAGTCCACCTTCAGACTGTTCCACATCCCATACCTCCTCCCCAACCCCTGTCTCCATGTGAATGTACCCACCCCCACCCTACCTGACTGCTAAACACCCTGGGGCCTCCAGTCTCTTGAGGATCAGGTACGTCATGTCTGAATGAACACAGCAGTCCTCTACTGTATGTGTCTTGGAGGCCTCATATCAGCTAGTGTATGCTACCTGTTTGGTGGTGCAGTGTTTGACAGTTCTTGAAGGTCCAGATTAATTGCGACTGCTGGACATCCTACAGGGTAGCCCTTCTCCTCAGCTTCTTTTAGCCTTCTCTAATTCAACAACAGGGGTCAGCTGCTTCCATCCATTGGTTGGGTGCAAATATCTGCATCTGACTCTTTCAGCTGCTTGTTAGGTCTTCTGAAGTACAGTCATGCTATGTCCCTTTCTGTGAGCATTCCATAGCCTCCATAATTGTGTCAGGCCTTGGGAACCTTCCCTTGAGCTGGATCCTACTTTGGGTCTGTGACTGGACCTTCTTTTCCTCAGGATCCTCTCCATTTCCATCCCTGTAATTCTTTCAGATAGGAAAAATTATGAGTCAGAATTGTGACTATGGGATGGCAATCCCTCTCTCTCACTTGTTGTCCTGTCTTCCAGCTGGAGATGGGCTCTATAAGTTCCCTCTCCCTACTGACAGGCATTTCATTTAAGGTCCTGCCTTTGAGTCCTGAGAGTTTCTCACCTCCCAGGTCTCTTGTGCATTATGGAGCCCCCACCCCAACCTCCTATCTCCAAGGTTGCCTGTTTCCATTCTTTCTGCTA